>NC_135213.1:22483929-22783929 GCF_052324685.1 Brachyhypopomus gauderio
CAGTATATTATTATATAATAGGCTATTTAGTGTATATATTAGAATTATCTATTGTAAGCCTTTATTAAGCGTTACAGAGATTACATAAATGAGGCCCAAACTTTTGCTAAAATGTGAGATTTTAATCTCAAGGCAGCTACGTTATTAGGTAAAATACAGATGCTGTTCTGTAGTCTCACCTACAAGCAACTCGTATTTAAAGAGCAGCTGTGGTAATTAATAGAGAAAATGCTTTTAGCAGAGCTAAAAATCTTTTAGCAGGTGTCATAGGATGTCCCATCTCCTGGCAGAAAGTGCTCTTAAGCGCCACAAGGAAATGTCACTTGTATCTCAGTTTCAAACGCTCCTGCTCCGACCCCTCCTTCCCATCACTTTCTGAATGAGTTGGTCCGTCGGTCCCTCCCACTTTGTGTAACCGCTTAATTGTCAGGTTTTGCGGAACCTGAGGTACTTAAACAGAGCGAAGGACTCACGAATGGGAGAGATAAGTAAAGTTTGCCTGGTGACGTTCATAGGCAGTCAGAAACCGTTAGATCGGCAAGTATGCAGGTGTCTTTGGCGCTCATGTGCTCCAGCGCGGTTCTGTTATTGCTCCAGGGATGTCTTACCGCTGCGGAAGGATGGAGAGTTTTAAAAAACGATGCTACAGAAATTATACCAGAGTATACCGTGGACACGCTGCAGCCGGAGGAGCAAAACCCACCGTTTACCAATAATACAATGAACCAAGCAAAAAACGGAGGAAGGAGGCCAACAGCTAACACTCCTACATATGGCAAGTATTTACAAAAAATACACCTCAAGCTGTTGTTAGAATTTCGGCCTTAATAGGTAGTTAGACTGTGTCAGGGCAAGAGGAAAATATAATAATACTGGGAAAAAATAAACATGATAAAAATGTTTTGCATAAAAAAGCTATACATTTTTGCTGATATTTGACTAATTGGTTAATTGTCCAGTTTAGTTTGATATCTTCCGCGAAAGTTAGGAACGCTTTAAATTTAAAGCCAGTTGCTGTCAATTTAACAAGTCTGGGCTTTTACACACCAGGGAGTTGAAAGCTTCAAAATCTTTTGAGTAAAACTATTTAATGCGACTTAGCACTAACAGTTAGGCCAGACGTGCCTGTAAGATGATGTAGTACCGCCACGAGAATGTCATGTTGGGTGTTTTGGATTTAGTTCTGCCACTCAGAAGATCCCAAATGTGCTTGTAATAAATATAAAGATGTCGGTTCTCTGTAGCAGGGGAAAATCTAAAAATAAAAAAGAATCAACCGTTGCATTTACTTTTATATTAAAATTAAGAAAGATAACTTGTGTAATCGTTTCCGTCAAGTTGAATGAACATTTAATATTTTAAAACCAAGAACGGGTTAGTAGTCCTTTTTCAGATCTGCTTTGAACATTTTTCTTTTTCTAATTAATTTTGTAAAGTTGGCTACGCATTTTAGAGATTATGTACCTACTGGACCCCCCTCCACCCCGATTACGTTTCTTAATCCTCCTACAGGATTTGTAAGTGGTGAACACGAGGAATTTGAGCTTGTGTGTTGCAGGTGATGCACTGATAACTCGGTGTTTTGTGCCATTTCCGCCCTTTTATACAATTAGTCAAGGTCTACATAACTATCTAATTGCATCAGCATGTTTCCAGGCAGAATAGAATGTCAGAGTCTGTGGGGGAATTTCTTGAGGGTATTTTAAAATTATAATGCCGCTTTAGTGAATGATTCCCACCTGGGGTAACCAAACAGTGAGGTAAATTCAGCCCCGCGTTAGCCGAGTTTTCACCTGAATTGTGGCTGTCACTGTTGTCAGCACCCTTTTAACTTCTTACTTCTCCTCAGTTGGGGAGTTAAGGTGGAATATTCATATGAGGTGCCAGTAAGCATTTTTCCAAACAGCGAGAAACAGGACTGTGTGTGTGTGTGTGTGTGTGTGTGTGGGGGGGTGGGGGGGTGGCTTTGTGACTTGGCTTTGTGATACATAGCTGATTTTGTTTAGAAATGAACAAAAAAGAAATGGTATGGAGTGGATCCAAACATGTATAAGCTAAAATGAACAAACTGAACCGTCACATGCTCCATGGCCATCCCTGAGGGGAACATGAGCGGCCCCTAGAGGACAGCACGGGGTCACGCTGCATGTGCTGACCCATCTCTGGCTTCTCTGCAGCCCCTCCCTTCTCGCGCAGTGAGGGAGCGCTATCACTGGGCCTTCATAAAACACACCAGGTTCTCTGGGAAGCAGGGGAGGGAAAACCTGAACTCGGCGCACTCTCACACGTGCACTTTTTGTTGCACTCTCTGAGGAGAACCTTGCGAGGAGACAGATCGCTCCCCAGTACCGCTTCTTTAGCTGACCCTTCCAACGCTTTGTGCTGTAATTCAGAGAGGAGCCACTGAGAAATGTCTAACAGCTTGTGGAGCTGGGCCTCACGCCCTGTCACGACGCCTGAACTCAGCTGAGTGTTATGTTTAAGAAAGAAGAAAAAAAAACATTCTTAAAAAATAAATCAAAATCAATTTGCACTTCCCGCAGTGTACTCTGTCTAGACTCTCTGTATCAAGATTTTTTTTTGTCTAGATACAATCAGTGGTGTTTACTTGCACTACTGATTTAGTGTTTGATGATACGAAGTAAAGAATTAATTATTTAAAGCATGTGTAGGAGCAAAGTATAGATTTAACTAGCTCATTCATTTACAGCAGATGCATGCCAGTATAGGCTGCACAAAGGCCTTTGCATAGTAATTGTGCCTGAGCTCATTAAAATCTCTTTCTTGTGTGTGTGTGTGTGTGTGTGTGTGTGTGTGCAGAAGCCTCCGAGCTGAGCTGCCGGGAACTCCGCTCCACCCGCTACATCACGGACGGCTCCTGCCGCAGTGCCAAGCCCGTGAAGGAGCTGGTGTGTTCGGGCCAGTGCCTGCCCGGCCACCTCATGCCCAACTCCATCCTGCGGAGCAAGTGGTGGCGCAGCAGCGGGTCCGACTACCGCTGCGTGCCGGCCCACTCCCGCACCCAGCGCGTGCAGCTGCACTGCCCCAACGGGAGCAGCCGCACCTACAAGATCCGCGCCGTCACCTCCTGCAGATGCAAGCGCTACAGCCGCAACCACAACCAGTCTGTGGCCAAGGAGGTGCCGGCCCAAAAGACACGTCGCAACAAGAAGCCACCGCGTTCCCAGCAGACACAGGGCCGGGGCAGAGCGCCCGCTCTCAGCAGCAACTCGTACTGAGCGCGAGTCTTCTCGCCGCATGTGAGCTTGTACAGAGACTCCATTAACACACGCACACGCGTACACAACACACCCACACACACACACACACACGTATATACAAACACTAACACACATAATCGCGTACTGCCTAAATGCCAGTCCTCAAGTGAGAGAAAGAAGACTAAAGAGATTTATCAAAAGGAATACGCTTTATGAACTGAACTGTTGCGCATCCTCTTCACCATTCGCTGAAGCTGTCGTCCAATCAGCAAGCCTCTGTTTCGTTTCAGACGTCTCATCGGTTGCATGGCCTAGTGAGTCTGAAAAACAACAGCATCACAAATGCTTGATTACACAATTCCAGAGAACTTTACTGGACTCTTGCTTGAAAGGAGGTACGCTGTTGTGGGAGATTAGAGTAGAGAAGCCAATGGTTAACGTGTTCATAGTATTCCTGTGGAGAGCCTCTGTGCTCCAGTTCAGGCAAACTCAGCAAATCGAACTGCATTTCATTAAATGTGTAGCCAGCAGAGTCAATCATCTTGCATGTGACCAGATCCACCACCAGCAGTGCTGTGAACGTGTGGCTGAGGTGAATGTTTGTGTAGCTGAAATGAAGTCATTGCTTTTGGGAAGTGGCGCAGCTCCGGATCCAGCAGCCCGGGGGCGCCGAACCCATGAGGCGTGCTGGATGATGACACGTTTCTGGGACCTGGTGTTCTTAACCCTGGTCACTACCCCAGGTCTGAGGCTCCGGTGACAAGCTGCGAGAGTTGCTCCAGCTGCCACAATTCCCCCAGCTTCACCTTTTCACGAGAGTCTTCATCAGAGCCGTCAGCTGGAACCGGGCCTGCCGTGTGTGACGGAGAGTGGGAACGGTTGTGTCAGCATTCTAGGACCTCCGTCCCTTTGGGCCAAGAACAGCAAGCTGTGTTCCTCTGACTTGTCCTAGTTACTAAATAGTTGCGTTCCTGTGTTTAAGATTTGAGTCAAAAATGCCATTTCCTCTATGTGTGGCCAGTTCCTGTTTGTTTGAAAAGGAGAAAATCAAGGCCCATATGTGTGTAGGAATATGCAACATTTGTGCTTGTTTTTATCTTTGGGAATAAAGTCTTTTTGCATCCCCCACTTGCCTGGGAACCATCTGGAGTTTCTAGGCCAGTTTGCAGTAACTAGGTAGTATTAATGACTATCTAATGAAATGCTAGTGAGGCTAAAAGCAAGTGCACCAAACAACCAACGAGGTCCTTGATGTACATGTAAATACTCTACATGTATGTAAAGTTTATGTCACTCAGCCTACACAGTGTCAAACATTTTAGTAATACTGTTACATTTAAGCATACAGCTGTTGTGAAAAAATATGAGACTGAATTATGGAAACAGAGACTGATAGAATGTCATTATCACTTATTAGAATGAAATGTTAAATGTGAAAACAGCATGCCAGTTGCCACTGGATCTGTCACCTCAAACGCTCCCAAGAAAACTATTTCCACAACATCCTGATGGGAGCTAACAGCCCTGTTAAAGGTTAAGCTATGAAATGAGATTAAATTAAACTGAACTTGAATACATCGTGATATTATGCAGTACAATAACAGAGTTGTGGAAACTTGCTTGAGTCTTGCCTCCAATATATCGAATGAAGAAAATTCCACTCATTTTCGCACATTGTTCGACTGCAGTGTTTTCTCCCTAATGCCGTTCCCATTGCTGTTTTGTAAACAGTGCTGCCAGAGTTTGCTTCTTTTTCAATTGTATGTTTGAAATAGAATCTGGAATGGATGTTTTTTTATTTTTTTAACATGTAAGTAGAAGTGTCATGTATAGTCAGACTGTACATACTGCACCTGTGTGGTCTCATGAAGCAACACCCTTCAGTGCTGACCTGGGGGAGGGGATCCTCACCCTCTCTAACAGCGAGGGCACTCCCACAAGGAACGGACTGTGTATTTATTTTTTTAATTTCTACATTTAAATTATTTATGCAAACATTTTTTGTAGAAAATAATAGCCCTTATTGTACTATATAAAATAATAGTGAATTTCCTAACAAAAAAAAGAGAACGTGAATAAAGTGTAAAGCAAAGTGTATGTGAAAGGCAGTGTGTGTGTGTTTTCGTCCTTCCCAGAGTGCTGTGATCTGCTCTTTCTCCTGCCTGGCTGTCTCTCAGTGCGGTCTCAGCCAAGAATGCACTGCCATTGGGAACTTCATCTTTTGTTTCACTTTGGAATGTCTAGCAGTCATGGCACGCAAAAGACGTGCAAGAGTCAGTCAAAACAGCACTGCCTCGTTCGGATACGGTGACTCAGCTATTGGTATTACTTCAAACCTGAGGACCAGTAACCGCAAAGGAGCCGTAGGCTGGCAAAGCTTTCCACAGTCCACTTCATCTTAAGGGCCCGTGTGTTTGTCATGTCCATCACAGGCAGAAGTGCCGCATGCCGCTGCCCGGAACAGGAACACCCATCACACAGCTAACCAGGTCCAACCTGCGCTGCGCTCAAAACTCAATGAGGTGTTTATGCCGTAAATCATACAAATGAACATTTTCTAAACTTACCCATAATTCAAGGCAGGCCTCCGTGGAAAGTAAAGCTAATCAAACGCAGAAGAGGAACAACCGTGGAAAAATATGACCTCTAGACTAAATGGTTTCCTTGCGTCAATATTCGACCGCAGTGATCTAATCTCCTGGGATCATCTATTACAGCCATTTTCAATATCCCGATCGAGACTTAGCCAAAGTCCCTCGACATGCTGTGTCTTACTAAGAAACGGCTGGCAGGCATGAACCAAGTAATCCAGGAATTACCATGTAATTCAGGAACAAGTGTCGGATGTTGGAGAGTATTGCGTGAGCAGTACCTAAAGAAATTGATGCTGACAAAGCATCTGCCCTGAGTTAGGGTACTAGTAGAGGGGCATGGTTCAACAGGGACCAGACAGGGGCTCACAGCACCACAGGGAAGGCTGGGGTGAGGGACCGCCAGGTGGGAGTAACACCTTCATGGTAGAATATGAACATGCTTGAACCTCCAGACATAACGAACACAGAGTGGTACATGGTGTGTACAGGGTGACCAGTTCACCAGAGCAGTTAATAAGTATGCCATTATAACTACAGTGCAGGGAATGTAAAAGAAAATATAAATACAAGTGTGTAATTACATACTACAATTTCCCACTGTTACAGTGCTCTGATTTCTCATCTATGTTTCTTCAGATGGTGATCTTACATGCAGCATGGCAGATGAGTCAAAGGACATTTGAGGGGAACATAAGACAAAAAGAAGTCCTGCACTAATTTTGTGTGAACAGTGATTTAAACAGTAGAGAGAATATGGCAAAAAGGCAATTATTTTTTTAAATTTTCAGTTACTAAATTTACAAATAAAAGGTGTAATGTATAAATCTTAAAATCTAGTTTTGAAATATAAATACAATTTAAAAAAGATTTATTTATAAATAACAATTAATTTTTTGTTGAACTTTTGAACATGCACTTTTGACCTTAGCTACTACATACTGCAAAATATTAGGCATTCTCACACACTTTTTAGTGCTAAGATAGTGTGAGCTAATTTAAGTAAATTTCAAAGCAGTAGATGTATCATCTTTATTTAGAGAGCGCCTTTAAAGACAAGGTAGTGGTAGAGGTTCCGTTTAATGAAATCAAATAATTTTTAATAGAATGTCAGCAAATTAAATGAAAAGATTTTTTTTCCTTCATATGCAATACAATACATTTCTCGTTGTTTGAAATTCAGCTGCTTTGTGCTGAGCTCACTTTCAGATGAGAATAAAAGAATAAAAGTTTTTTCAGGTGGGCAGGAGTACTCCAAAGGTACAGAATAAAAGTTCTGTACATGCTTCTGTGGTTCAGGTTTGTGGTTCAAGTTTGTGTTTCATGTGTTGAATGGAGGAAATCTGAATATCAGATGGATTGGTGTAAATATGAATAACATTTATTATGATACAATATAACTAATGTAACATGGTTTTACTGGTTGGTTTGAAATGTTGCAGCAGGTCAATTACTAATGGATTTATAAGAAAGTGAAATAACTTCACTGATGAATGAAATTGTCTTATCAGGAAACATATCTCATTTACTCTGGAATTACGTAGTCATCACCTTAACTTCTCTCATATGATAACATATTCCCACAGTCCAGTTCTTCCATGCAAATCTCAGCTTCCACTTCTTAGTCTGTGCACGTTACTCTGACTCTCTCTTCTGCTTGGCCTGGTGGAAATGTCAAGCTGTCAAATATCAGACACCACATACAAATGAACCAGAGCAGACACGGACAGCACATTCAAATATATGTTTACGGGCTACCTCCTCATTTGATCTGAGGAAACGTATTTGTCAAATCGTGCTCTGTACTGTGTAAACAAAGAACATTTTTTTGATGATCATCAATCAATAAGTAGCAATAAAATTCAAGCAGACGTTTAGTGCATGCTTATGTTCTTGTTCGAATTGGCAAAGGCCGCGCGAGCCTTGAAATGTTTCCACCCATGTCCCTTACACGTCAGCTTAACCGCTCTGATTCCCCAAACACGGCGCACTCTTCACGTTGCACATGCTTCCGCTACACATGCTTTCTGCACCTTTATCAGGGATTACGTGTCCTTGAGACACCCTTGCGTCCCAGCTGATGCACCTAAACATGTGAGTCAAGGCGCTGCAGGAAACAGGGATCTCATTTCCGCCAGCGGATGTTTGCCGCGTGCTGGCCACTCCCATATTGGGTCACGTTTGCTAATGGCTATTAGCAAATCGAAAGCAGAGCAGCGCTTGGCTCAGACCAAAGGACACGAGAAGCAGAAGTTGAAACAATTTGCAGTCCTCAGTGGTGGAGCGTGCTGTAGGCGCAGTGTTACAGAGAACAGAGGGTGGGGTGCAGGAGGGGAGAAGGAAGACGTTTGGGTCAGCACCTCCGAGAGACTGGATCCGCTCAGCCCGTCCCCCAGCATTAGACTCAACACACACGGGTCCCCCCGGTATCTGCGGATGGCTTGATTTGCGGAGTTCCGGGGGAAAAGTGTGTTAGAGGGGCCCACGCTTTGGCAGGTTACCGGCCAATGGCCTGTGCAGCCCGGAGATGTAGGAAGTGCCTGAGGAGCGGATGTGCTCGGGGACGGACACGGTAGCGCCACGGGTCAGTGGAGACAGGCGAGCCAGAACGACCCGAAGCAAGAGTGCAGGCATTGGGCGAGGGCGGAGCACGTGCGTGGAGGAACTCGGGGGGAGAGGAGGAACGAACAGGCAGTAAACATCTCAGAACAGCACTAACCACAAACAAAAGAGGAGTGGAGGAATCTTGAGGAGCTGGTCTCCCTTAGATTGTCACTATTTGGAGTCAATATGACAAAACATGCTAGAGGAAAATTTTAATATGCAGGCTCTTGTGCAAATAAATATAATGGTTGAGACCCTGGGGCTCCATGTGACTGGTTTGTGTGGGAAGAGAGATAACATTCATTGCGTGGCTCTCCATGAGACTTACCAGCAGGGTATTGAGTTTTGGCCCTGAACCACAGTTTGTTTGTTTAAAAGATTACAATTGGGCCAAGTCAAACAGACACCTTGAACATTTACCCTGTTCTGACAATAAACACATGGCGAATGGTGTGAGAGCATGTGCTGAACATTCCTGTATCCGAGAGGGACACAGGCCGGTTGAAGGGCACCACACGCGTGTTGTCACCTTCACTGCAACCACAAAAACGTCACAGTGTCAGGCCACTGGGAGCCTGGTTCACACAGGGGCTGGTGGAGCACACGCTCAGGCACAGGTCGTAAGTAATACTAAAGGAAACGGTCACCCATGGAGGCAGCAATGCAATTGCACGTCAGCTCACATGAAAGCATTCATACCATTTAATAAAAGCAGCAAGGAACATCAGCGTTTCTTCTTGGTTTCGCGTGTCTTGTTGAGTGTGCCTTGTTCCTGCCGTATGACGGCAAAAGGGAGGCTCTAAATGGCTGCCATCTCTCCCTGCAAGCTCATGGTTGAAAAATGCCTTGTCTCCCTGTGTCATTCGTTCCTTCCTATCAGCAGTGGTGTCATGTGCAGATGGAAGCTTACTGAGGACTGTTTTTACTTATGGAACAATGGCAGGAATCTGCTCAGTTGTACATCACAATCAGGATCTGGTCAGCGACTGAGCTGGAGTGTTCATATCAGAAAAGTGAACAAATCATTGTTTAATGCTCGCCTAATTTGAAACACTCTGAGCATGTTAGCGTACAAAACCTTATGAGGCTCTTTGAATCAGGGGTTTCTGGCTTTTACATGGCTCATTGTGGTTAGTCTGAAACAAAAAAAAAAAAAAAATATCATAGCAACAGCATTTTTTCTTCAAAACAAGTTTATTTGATTTTAATGTGACATGATTGCAATTGGTTCTTCTTCTTTACCCCTGAAGTTGTTGACAGGTTTTCAGCCAGAGATGGGTAGTGCGTTTGGGGCCGGGACATAGCAGTCCCTCTGCTCAGCACCCAGATGGGCACCACAGCTGATTTTGATCATGACAGAATGCTCTGGATCATGCACATGTATGACGACAAGCTTCTCTGTGCAGTTTTAATAAGTCTCTTAAGCATTACCTCACTGCTCTGCACACGGCAAAGTGGCAGTCTGCTAGCTCCAGACCTAACCAGCCGCGTGGTAATAATCACACCTACATAAACTCCTTCACTACTGACTCAATGACTGTAAACAGTGCCCATCTCACCAAATGTTCCTCACTGATCTGAGTTCACTGTAAACCAGATGATTCCCAACCCACAAGGAACATTACAAAATTACTCTTCTTCTCAAAATTACTCCTTAATTACGCCTCAGTGAAGTAAGCTGCAATGCTTTCAAATGCTGTAGAATAAAAGTATAATTTTGTAACTACTCTTAACCATTGTGGTAGTTAATCATATTTAATCATATATGTATCCTTAATTAATATGTGTTTTTTGTGTAAGGAATTAAACAATAGGTGGTGGGTGGTGTTCCTCAGTTGCCGCTCCACCTTAACGTGTTGTTATGCTCAGCGAGGAGGCCGACACCCAGGTTCTGCATGAGGGAGAAGAGCCACTGCCTAAACTTTCCTGAGCCCACCCCTGAAGACCAAGTTCTTGGTTCCAGGGACGGTGGTACTCCCTGGGCTGGCTGACCTCTCTGTGGGCAGGCCGGTTGGTCAGGAGGCCCAGCCAGAGGCTCAGTGTTCCACTTTGAGTGTTTTGCAGACACAAGCATGACGGCAGTCAACTAAGGAGCCCTTCTGATGCGGGAGGTGTTGAGAGCTGAGATGAGAGGCATTTGCGTCAGTGCAGAGGGGTGATGCCCTTCTCTGGTGAATGGGCCCCGTTGACTTAAGAGGGTGCCAGCTATGCGCACAGTCAATGAGAGGGAGCGTTGACACAAAGGGGGATATCTTCACTTCCTGTCTGGTGAAAAGGTCGTGTGGAAGCAAGAGGGCAATAGCTCTGCACCAAGTCCATAAGAGAGGGCTTCACGGAGGAAGAAGGTGGCCACCTTGCTCCGGGGTGTTGCTATGGTTGCTATGGTGGTGTGTGTGTGTGTGTGTGTGTGTGTGTGTGTGTGTGTGTGTGTGTGTGTGTGTGTGTGTGTGTGTGTGTGTGTGTGTGTGTGCTGTGACAGATTTGCCACGCCCCCTGTGTTATTGTGTTGTTATGCTGAAGCCTTTTACTGGTATTCATTGATATTGCTGTTATGTTGGCTTCTTTAGTTCTGAGTAGTGCACTTTCAGGTTTGGTTTGGTGTTCATTCGTTTCATAAAACTCTCCAGTTAGAGACACATGTTCGCTTCCTCCCTTTGTCCTGCATATTGCCCGTGATGTAATCAGGTCTTGGAATTACAGAAACTACAGTCATCGTGTATATACTCAACATAAACTTTCATTAGGAGTGAAACAGAGTGATTTAATCACTGAGATTGTGGTGGGTTTGTAAATGAAAGGCTGATTTAAAGCAGCACAACAGGGCTAAGCACTCTTCTGTTGTTCTGGATGTTGTACCTTGGGAAGATTAACAGAGCAGGGACACTTAGGTCTATTTTGTTCTCTCGGGAATTGTAAATTTGATGCATGTTCATCTTGTATTAGTTCTCCCCTCCCCCCTAATTGCAATATCTGGATTGGTTTATCTTCATTGTTGCAGCACTGATTTTTAAATGGTGTCTAGTGAGAGAGTAATTGAAAACAGATTCCCAAAGAGACAGTTTCAATGTTGTCACACATGAGATACTGATCAAGCAATCTGTCATTTCCATGCTGTGACCTTGTTCTAAATTAACATGCATTGCCTAGAGGACATGACTTCTATTCTATTTATTTTTGGTGGGGATGAAGAGGTTGTAGTTATACAGACCAGCCAAAGTAATAGATGTATGGGTAATTAATATCTAATTAATGTCAATGCAAGGACAGTGTATGCAATAAATGAACATGTAGATAATACAATGGTTCAGAATTGGTTACCATGTCATAATGGCCTAATTTCTAAGTACTTATACTCGTTAATTAAAGATTCATTACACATGTAATTACCACAACGGTTCAAGATCATTTGCTAAACACTGTCCTTGCCACCAGGCTGTTTGTGAGCAATCCAATGATCACCCCCCCCCCCCCCATAAGCACCCCCTACCCCCCATTGAGCCCCCCCCCATTTGAAGACTTCACTTTCTCTAAACCTGAATATCAATTTTGCCCAGATCAGCTATCTACCAGATGGAAGCTGTTTTGATTCAGGGTATGTTGGTTACTCTGATTAATCAGGCAGTCTGCTGTGACTCTTTTTAAACAACCAAAAGTAATCAGTAAAAATGCAGGGGAAATTGCTTCCGAGCCGTGTGGCTTGGTTTATGGCCCAGGAATGGCTTAGCTGATATCTCAAAGATCTCTGAAACTCAGAAGAGTTTAAAACTCGTGATCAGTTTGGCTTTCTAGAATGATCAGATAGCGCACACCCTCTGGGACATCGCATGCATAGTAATTTGCTTGCATAAAATATATATTATATATATTCAGTGAATGTCACTTGAATGATCATTCACTCCAATATGATGCCATTTACATTCTAGGACATATAACACATTCTAAGGAAAAAAGTTTTAAATGTTTTCTAGTAGCACTTATTGTGATACATATACCAAGCATGAATACAGATTTGAAAAGCAATTACATGCACTTATAAAAGCTAACACAGCATGGCAATTACCTTTAATTTACAGATAATGATGAAATAATTAAAATAAACTGTGTAAATAATGATCATTAATTATGGTACAACAGTACCCAGTAAATATCAAGCCAGAACATGTACTTCATGTAAAAGTACATATTTTACATTTGAACTTGTTGGTAGCGTGACCCCGATGGGCAGTGCATGTAATTATAGTGTGAGTATAATCAAAGGCTGCTTGTTCTTAATTACTGTATTAGTTAGTCTTTCACTTACACACTAATTTAACATGTTTGTATATGCTGTTTTGTTGGCCTTCCATACAAGTTTCAGGTTATTAACACATGAGTTTTTATATTTGCTATTTTTAACATGTACAAAGTACTTACTATGTAAATACAGTATATTTACCAAACTGTAAAATGTATATTTTCTGATGATGCATAAATATGTTGACTGCTTGCTTATATTTTTGAGTTTTAGATCTAGTTTTCCAGTTCAGGTTGTATATAAGAAGAAGCAGCAGATGAGGGTGCCACTGGAGTGTCTTTATTTCCATAGTGAAGACAGATGCAAATAGACACGAACCCTAAATAGCAGTTTCTTATTGTGAAACAATATCACAACTCAAAGTGCTCAAAGTAAAGTGAAGCAGTGCAGGTTGAGCACTAAATTCTTTTTCTTACTTGCTGTAGCGTCAACCTAGGAGTCCGTGACAACAGTTCTTCACTCACAGTGGCTCAATGTGCAACACTGGAGGTGCTGGACCTGTGGGTTTAATTGCTAACAGTGACTAGTGAAAGGAATGAGAGATAGGTGTGTAGTGTCAGTAGGAGGTACAGGTGTGTAGTGTCAATGGGAAGTACAAATGTGTAGTGTCAGTAGGAGGTACAGGTGTGTAGTGTCAGTAGGAGGTACAGGTGTGTAGTGTCAGTAGGAGGTACAGGTGTGTAGTCTCAGTAGGAGGTACAGGTGTGTAGTGACAGTAGGAGGTACAGGTGTGCAGTGACAGTAGGAGGTACAGGTGTGTAGTGACAGTAGGAGGTACAGGTGTGTAGTGTCAGTAGGAGGTACAGGTGTGCAGTGTCAGTAGGAGGTACAGGTGTGTAGTGACAGTAGGAGGTACAGGTGTGTAGTGACATGAGGAGGTACAGGTGTGTAGTGTCAGTAGGAGGTACAGGTGTGTAGTCTCAGTAGGAGGTACAGGTGTGTAGTGACAGTAGGAGGTACAGGTGTATAGTGTCAGTAGGAGGTACAGGTGTGCAGTGACATGAGGAGGTACAGGTGTGCAGTGTCAGTACGAGGTACAGGTGTGTAGTGACAGTAGGAGGTACAGGTGTGTAGTCTCAGTAGGAGGTACAGGTGTGTAGTCTCAGTAGGAGGTACAAGTGTGTAGTGTCAGTAGGAGGTACAGGTGTATAGTGTCAGTAGGAGGTACAGGTGTATAGTGTCAGGAGGAGGTACAGGTGTGTAGTGACAGTAGGAGGTACAGGTGTGCAGTGACATGAGGAGGTACAGGTGTGCAGTGTCAGTAGGAGGTACAGGTGTGTAGTGTTAATAGGAGGTACAGATGTGTAGTGACAGTAGGAGGTACAGGTGTGCAGTGTCAGTAGGAGGTACAGGTGTGTAGTGTCAGTAGGAGGTACAGGTGTGTAGTGACAGTAGGAGGTACAGGTGTATAGTGTCAGTAGGAGGTACAGGTGTGTAGTGACAGTAGGAGGTATAAGTGTGTAGTGTCAGTAGGAGGTACAGGTGTGTAGTGTTAATAGGAGATACAGGTGTGTAGTGTCAGTAGGAGGTACAGGTGTGTAGTGTCAGTAGGAGGTACAAGTGTGTAGTGTCAGTAGGAGGTACAGGTGTGTAGTCTCAGTAGGAGGTACATGTTTATAGTGTCAGTAGGAGGTACAGGTGTGTAGTGTCAATAGGAAGTACAGGTGTGTAGTGTCAGTAGGAGGTACAAGTGTGTAGTGTCAGTAGGAGGTACAGGTGTGTAGTCTCAGTAGGAGGTACAGGTGTCTAGTGTCAGTAGGAGGTACAGGTGTGTCGTGCCAGTAGGAGGTACAGGTGTGTAGTGTCAGTAGGAGGTACAGGTGTGTAGTGTTAATAGGAGATACAGGTGTGTAGTCTCAGTAGGAGGTACAGGTGTGTAGTGTCAATAGGAAGTACAGGTGTGTAGTGTCAGTAGGAGGTACAGGTGGGTAGTGTCGGTAAGAGGTACAGGTGTGTAGTGTTAATAGGAGGTACAGGTGTGTAGTGTCAGTACGAGGTACAGGTGTGTAGTCTCAGTAGGAGGTACAGGTGTGTAGTGACAGTAGGAGGTACAGGTGTGTAGTGTCAGTAGGAGGTACAAGTGTGTAGTGTCAGTAGGAGGTACAGGTGTGTAGTGTCAGTAGGAGGTACAGGTGTGTAGTGTCAGTAGGAGGTACAGGTGTGTAGTGTTAATAGGAGGTATTGGTGTATAGTGTCAGTAGGAGGTACAGGTGTGTAGTGTCAGTAGGAGGCACAGGTGTGTAGTGTCAATGGGAAGTACAAGTGTGTAGTGTCAGTAGGAGGTACAGGTGTGTAGTGTCAGTAGGAGGTACAGGTGTGTAGTGTCAGTATGAGGAACAGGTGTGTAGTGTTAATAAGAGGTACAGGTGTGTAGAGTCAGTATGAGGTACAGGTGTGTAGTGTTAATAGGAGGTACAGGTGTGTAGTGTCAGTAGGAGGTACAGGTGTGTAGTGTCAGTATGAGGTACAGGTGTGTAGTGTTCATAGGAGGTACAGTTGTGTAGTGTCCATAGGAGGTACAGTTGTGTAGTGTTAATAGGAGGTACAGGTGTGTAGAGTCAGTAGGAGGAACAGGTGTGTAGTGACAGTAGGAGGTACAGTTGTGTAGGGAGTGTCAATAGGAGGGTGACTGGGAGCATGGGAGTGACTGAGGGCATGTGTGTGAGGGAGTGAGAGTGGCTGAGGGTGTGTGCGTGAATGAATGGGAGTGGCTGAGGGCGTGTGCTTGAGGGAGTGGGAGTGGCTGAGGGCGCGTGCGTAAGAGAATGGGAGTGGCTGAGGGCATGTGTGTGAGGGAGTAGGAGTGGCTGAGGGCGTGTGTGTGAGGAAGTGGGAGTGGTTGAGGGCATATACGTGAGGGAGTGGGAGTGGCTGAGGGCGTGTGTGTGAGAGTGGGAGTGGCTGGGGGCGTGTGTGTGAGAGTGGGAGTGGTTGAGGGCATGTGTGTCAGGGAGTGGGAGTGGTTGAGGGAGTATACATGAGGGAGTGGGAGTGGCTGAGAGTGGGTGTCTCCCTTGAACGCAGGGACTGACACAGGTAAATTAATCAGTAACTACTGATTTGTTCAGTAGTCACATTTAAATGAATATATGAGATAATGATAGAACAAAGACAATACAGAAAGTACAACAAAAAATTTATAAAAAAGTAGAAAAAATTATTTTTGCCCCAAATATCTCTCTGTCCACAGGGCTCTTACTAGAATAGTTTTTGTGTTCGTTTCTCCCCCCTTTTTTGGATTGCCCAAGTCTGCCAAATTCACATTTTTGAGCAGGGAGGAAGGAAAGGAGGGCAAACGGCCCATTTTACACCCCCGTGGAGGAGCACCTCAGCAGGCTAACTCTACAGATGGCCCAGAGCCCATCCATCAGAGAGAGAATATTCAGTATTCCCATACAGAACAAAAGAAAGATCAACAAGACACTTCTCGTATTCCTTAAATTCACATTTAGCTCCAAAAACAATGGCTGAGACTTGATATTAAGGCTAAAGACTGTGTAATTAACTCTTCCCAGAGGAAAATGAATTGGTCCTAAGTCAAAGAGAGGTCTAGGGTGGGAGGTGGGGGTATGACCAGAAGTACACTTCACATGCAACTTTTAAATGTCAACAAAAGCTCATCCAATATAAACAACATAGTATTTTCCATAACAATTTGCGTGATTGCCTTTTAGACTGTTGTACTACTTATGGATCTTCTGTTAATTATTAAAAACATGACGGTAAGAAAGGGAAAAAATACTGTGTTTTGTTTAATAGTGATCAAGAACACTCTAGGAGTTTAAGAAAGGTGACTATTTAATACCTTTGTATACTTTCTTAAATACCAAAACATGGCAACCCATTGTAACAGTCCATTGTGTCCACTGCAGCCATATTATACCACTATTTAGTATACTCATATCTCCAGTAAAGGCAAAACACTAAGACCAACCTCAGAGCTTCATTCTTGGGAACTACAGAAGACCAGCAAGAGCAACTATTAGACCATCAGCATTCATTCATGCTTCCAACCTCTAGATGATGCAGATAATTCAAAGTCCAGACGTGACCAGATCTGGCGGTCCACTTACTCCAGTGCTAAGAGTCTCCTTTGACTACTAGTCCTAATGGAACACACTTTAATAGACTTGACTTGGTTTCTTCTTGTATTTGTTGTATCTCGGAGACTAAGGACTGCTCCAGTCATTAGAAATACTCTGTAGAAACAGGAGGAGATCCCTGGAGTGTCTTTCCCTGTTGGAAGTCCCAGTAGGAAGTTCCCTTTATTACTGAACACCTTGGAGAAATCGGCTTTAATTCCACCAGATGCATGGGAGGATTTGGTTTCTTTCCTTTAGTGGATTGTCCACCAAAGAATTAAATACAGTCTGTTTCTAGATCATGTATAGTGATAATACCACCAATATGGGCATTTATTGCACAGGAGTGCCATTGATAATTTTACTGTACACCGTAAAATGTTCTGATAAAGTTGAGCTCTATTAAAACACTGTTAAAGATCCATACTGGAGTAGCTACCCATTTAGGACCAGTGTGTTTAAATGGCTATTTTCTGAAAGGGTTTTAAAATAACATATCACACTCTGGCATAAAGCATGTATTATAATTTTAACATCTTTTAGGATATAAAGCAATGCAACTATTTGAAATAAAATGTATTGGAATAAGACTTTGCAAAACACTCTTATCCTTAAAAATGAGTATCTGTGAATATCTCAGATTGGAAATGATTATAGTAATCTGAGACTGATGGTCATAAACTGAATATAAAGGTGAGCTGCATATTGTAATACTGTTGGAAATGCTGGAGTCAGTTTAAGGCTGGAGTCAACTGAGAAGGCTGCAAAGTTCCGTCTTTCCCACACCAATCACTCCTCTCAACGGGCCAGTTGGCTTTTCAGGGTGAGCTCAAGTGCTGAAACCTGTTTATCATTCAGTAGGTTCCCGCGTTGTAAAGGTGCCTGCATCTGGACTATAAACTCACCAGCACCCCACAGCACACTCACGGTCAGAGTGTTTGCCAAATAACAAACAAAAGGGTTGTATCTCAAAGAGACCCTCAGCGTGTATAATCACATATCACTTTATTAAAATCTCGGCTTAAACACCTGACTTCATATGCTCACTTTACCTTGATTGGGGTCACATATCCTCCCCACAATTTTTTACCCATAAATGGACACAGTGTGTTGCATCCATAATACTAGAACCACCCCCCCCACCAAGCCAGATCAACGATTAGAGCTGTTTGATCTCGCCTGATTAATTAAAAAAGAACGCTGTGAACTCAGAGTTGCTATGGTGATAAAGCGGTAATGGTGCAGCAGGTGTTGGCCCCTCGAGAGAGCCTGTGTGAGGAACTTGTCCATAGCAGCAGAAGTGGCTGCTCACAACACTCCCTCTAAACCACTGATCACATGCCAGACATTCTTCCTGACCACACACAACTGGAAGGGCATTAACGTCTGGCAGGGGAGTGCTTGAGTATATCCGAAAAATAAACAGCATTGCACAGATTCAAAGTAAACTATACTATACGCTTTAGATCTGTCATCCAGCCACGTTTGCCACTTGCTGGGCTGCAAGTTAACCACCCTTAAGGGACAGCAGTTACCTGGCGGCCCTTACTGTCGCATCAGTGCATGAAGCCATACAGGGTCAAGAACAAAGGAATGAAGGAGTGAACTGATTGAGAAGTGAAATCAAGGGCACACTGAGCTTCGAGGCCGTTTGAGAAGCAGCGAGAGACGAGCGGAACGGGAAGGTCCTGCTGACGCCACGTGAAGTGCACAAAAATGATGGACGCACAACCTGGTTAGGCTCAGGCAGGCCAGAGCGCAGGGGAGACGGACAGCTTCATTCTGGCATCGTCCTGGGGCCCATCAGGCCACGTGAGGGGGTAACGGGGGCCGCTCTGACAGCCGCTATAAGTCTGGGATGAGGAGTCGCTCTGCCTGGCCCCCAGACCCCGGCCCCCGCCCTGGCCGTCGGCTGTTTCATTACCCCATGCAGGTGCCTCTGGCTCCAGCCTCCATCAGCCACTCCTGATTCTGACCGCCCCACGCACACACACTATTAGTATGATGCCCCCCCCGGGGGCCGGCCCGCTCCAGACCTGCTGATGTCATGTCGTATGTCAGAACACGGACCGTGTGATTGGGTGAGAAAGGTGTTTGAGTGCAGCAACTTTCACAGCAAGCAGGAGAGTAGAGCTAAAAACAGATATAAGACAAAGGTTCAGCTTGTCCAGTCAAACATCTTCATCAGTCATCTTTGAAGAAGCTTGTTTATAATGTATTTCTGTTCAGCCAATAAGAACATTTGTGTGATGTACAACACTGGAATTAGGACTAGCAGTTGTAGCAGGTGATTTACCTTTGTCAGGTCTGGTAATTTGAATCAAGTCAAAAAAGTCTACAGGGTAAAGATTTTGACTCCTATCACTATAATATAAAAAAAAAACCATTTGGCAAGAGTCTTTTGCCAAGTCTGCTCATGTTGAAATACATCAAAATATTAGTGCACTTTTTTTTACAGTAGGATCATTGTAATGTGTTGGGTAAGTAAATGAATGATCCAGCTGAATTCAGTGTAACTCAAGTACCGGTGCTATGGTTCAACACTTTGCCTTTTCTGCTTGCTCATTGTTCTTCAGTAAAGCCATGGCAGGCTACAGGGTCCTCAAAGCATGAGCATGTGTGTCTGAACTCCTGTCAGAGGAAGAACAGCCTCCAGTCAAAACAGACAGATCATATCTAATTGCTATTCACCTGCTGAAAAGCAAAGATTTTGTTGAGAAACCCAGGGGAAACAGATCGGTCTCATCTGTTGAAGACTGGCTAAAACTTCAAATCCTTTGGATGTAAAGGCTTTTTGACGCTGTAGTTCATGTAGAAACGTGTCATTGTTCTTCAAGTGGTGGACAATGTTTTGTTGCTTCCTGAAACATTTTTTTTTACTGACATTTATTTCCAAATACTATCAAGAGGAAGTATATTTTGCTTTAACGTATTTTGATGTTTTAAACATTTTTAAATACTTTCCCTTCTTGATCATGCATGTAGACCTATGCAAAAATAAATGAAACAACAGATAAAGTTATTATTGGACACTCTACCAACTAAATGAATGTCACCATCTGCAGTGAAGTAATGGTATTTGCCTCCAGCAGGAAAAAAAACATCTTGTTCTCTAAATACACAACAGTGCCATACAATTTGCTTCAATTGTACATCCTGTCGAACTTAATTCTCTCCTTAGAACTCTCTTGTGAAATTATTCTGAATTCCACCCACTCTGTTACTGAACATGGCACGATGCATTTTGATAACCATGCGTGTTTGTTTAAAGAGACTGTTCTTCCTGAATCTGAAATAAGAAAGGTTGCTCTGAGTATAATAATTCAGTTTTGCTTTTGTCAAAATATGTCATTATTTAACACCTCATAAGTTACAGGAAGGATTTCATAATAACACTTAGTTGTGCAAGACATGGTCAACAGGTCACAGTATTTGTTCCCTGAACAAAAAATTACGGAATGCCATTATGATGTGGATTAGCAGAGACACGTCTCAATTTACAAAGCGTCATAATCTGCTCAGTGTGTCAGGAGGCCTGTTTGCACTCAGCCGTGTTATTCCAGCCATGTTAATTCTAGGTACGAAGTCATGCCTCTCGGTCAACATGCAGTTTCAGCTCATCAATACACCCCCCCCCCCCCCCCTCCTATTATAGGTCTGCTCTTTATTAGATATGCTTGTATGTAATTGTGAAGTCCTGTAATATCCATTGACTGGAGGTGCATCTAACAAAAATATAGATCTGTGTCCCAGTGGTGCTGACTGAGCAGACAGATGGCGCATAAATTAAGATGAAAGTCAAAAGCAGGTTGTTCCTCTTCATCAAATGCTTCATCTGCAGCCAAGAGAAAGATCAGGATAAAAGAGAGAGAAAAATGTAAAAACAAAACAAATACAAAACTCCATCAAGAGAATGATTTGATTAAACCTGAGGTTGGCCGTCCAACATTTGTAGTGCTTCTGCATCTGTTGCTAGATTTTCCAAAAGACAGCTCAGTTTTTCCAAGATGCTCTCACAAAACATTAAATCACTTAACCTTTCCTTTGGTTAAGAGGAGTCATGTACTTTCTGTACTGTTCACTTTTAGAAAAAAACCCCATAAAAATCTACATTCTCTATCTTCATGATAAGCGGTGGTCAGCGGAAAGCAACATAACTGGAGGCTTTGGGTGCTGGCCAAACTAGGTCTGCTCTCCTTCTACTCCTCAATGACAAATGCAGAACCCATCCAAACCTGGACCACCTCCCAGAGCCTGTCCACACACTTTCCTTCCTCGAGCAGCCGGGGGGCAGAGGATTCTGTGTGTGAGTTGGTGTGCTTGTGCGCAACCCCTCTTCCCGAATGCACACCTGCACCTGCGCTGTTAGCGTGCTCACTGTTAACCCTATCCGGCTCTCCCCGCGGGTTCCCTCCCTCTGTGGACTCGGAGCATTTGACTGGCTTGATTAGAAACAGGCGGTTCTCTCAGCTGGGTTTGCTGCTTGTCTGTGCAGATCTGTTTTATAGGTTCATTATGAGGGGGGTGACACACGGCCGCTGAATTTTACTGCCACTGGCTGTCCTTTAAGTCTGGGGATCACGGCTCTTCCTGCTGCAGAGGGGGAAGCCTTTAGATATGCCCTCTCCTTCCAAACATTCATGTTCCTGTCACACAGGGGGCATGTGATCACGTACCCAGATGTCCAGATGTCCTGTGTCCTTTCTGTCAAGGTCTTACCAAAGATCTATAGAGCGGAAAACAGTATATTGTTTACAGTATGTATAGCTTAAGCCCTACAACATATTCCTGAAGCAGATGAGCAACCTTGTGTGGAGCTTTGAATGGGAAGAATGAGTCTGGCATGTTAAGAAGAGCAGTCTGAGATTGTCTGAGATGCAATTCTGTTCATGGTTCTCCAAAATTTTTTAAGTGAACTTTGTGACACATTTTGGCTTGCGTCTTTTTCCTTGACACAGTGGTCTCTAAATTGTCAGAGTTTTTTATTCACCAGTGAATTGCAGGAACTCAAGTGAGAGCCAAATTGATGTGCATGTATGTCTACAACCCCAGGGGTTCTCCCTCTTGTCAAATTAGTTCCACAACTGCAAAATAAAAATTCCAGAGCCAACTAAAACACAGTATATGCAGCAGGATCAAGTGCGCACACACTGGATTTACTCAAGAAAATGGAGTAAAATTTCCAAGTGCAGTATCAATCTGGGACTGAGTGGAGTGAGTTTGGTGACTGCTAATAAAAGGCAGCAGAACACGGTTCAGAGTCACCTCCATCTTTATCTGATTTGCTAGGCAAACAAGACTCAAAGCATGCTTCACTTTTCTAGGATAGGATGCATTCGCACAATGTGCTGCCAACAGACTGAAAGTCCTTTGAGAGATTGTTCAGACTTCTGTACCCAAACCAAGAGAATGTTTAAATCCTGGCCTGTGTTAGCCTTCTGCACGCCAGTGAGTGACTGCATGTGAGTATATGAATCTGCCTTTTATTGGGGATTTGCTGGGAGGTAACACTACCCTCTCGAGTTTGTACCTGATGGGTACAGATGAGGCTGGGAAAGCAAAAGATGGTAATGGAAGATTAACACTACAAGCGCCCTGCTCTTGGCTGTCAGATGGGATGAGTGTTGCCAGATTGGTTCTTTTAATGCTCTAATGCTTAATGCATTTGAGTGATGCCAGCTGTGGGAAAAGTACTATTCAGTTCGCCCAATAAAATGCATTATTTGAGGCTCTTAAATATACACAATCAGTGTAAAATATAGAAATATAGAAAATATGGAAGCTTCTCAAAGCTTTTATCTGGCATTAGTTATGAACATGAGACTGAGGCACCTCACCAAACCCAAACAATAAGTCTTGGTCAGGAGTGGAACTGAGAGTGTGTGAAGCAAATACACAGCATGGATCCTGTAAAAATGCCTCTAAAATCAAATTGACATTCAAAGATAACATTTCTCCACTCCGAAGAACGGAGCAATCCAGAAGATCACTGGAGGCATATATACATATGGATCCCAGAGAAAGCTGAATAAGTCAGCAAGGGAAGGATGACCCTTGTTACACTATTCCATAACCTTACCATTAGGCCAGGACATAGGCCGGCTTAGGAGGCGAGCACCCAAATGATTATTTCTGTACTGAAAACTCGGTACAGAAAACTAGCCCTAGCTCAGGACTATACCCAGACCGAGGAATAACTTTGCAGAGACAGAAAGCATAGCAGGAAACGTAGTCTGCAAGGAGGGAGTGATGAAGTGAAAATGAGGACCAGGTCTCATCACCCGGAGGAGACGGAGGACTGAGGAGGTGCTGAAGAGGACGCATCTGTGACGGCCATGATGTATACGCTTTCTTCACCCTATTGGTGGCTTCATTGAAATTCAGGACAGTAATGACTGTTGGGGTTGAAGCGTTTTAACTTTCAATTGCTTTATGCTACAGGCCTAGGTCAGAGCATTTGTAACCACTTATTCACTAGTTTATATACTGTATTTATTTCATAAAATAATTATAAAACTTTGTAAATCTTCATGTAATAAGAGAAAGATTAGCATAATTCATTTGTTCATGCAGTTATATATTTATTTAATTTGCCAAAATTACATTGATTTGAAATACTAAACATGAATAAACAATGAAGCATAACATATTTTTATAACTGAAAGAGGAAATTATGTTGTATAAATCTCAGGGTGGTTTTATGTCAAAAAGCTGACAACTTGATTTAACTATAAACATCATAGGTATCCTCCAGGTTTCATGACAAATGTTATTATTTGGTTGAGAGTATGATGACATGTAACAGTGCACATATTCAGCTAGTCTCTGTTTGCCTTTTCCTGTATTCTGGATCTTTATTTTTCTTGATCTTGGTTAAGAAATATGCACATAATTAATCTGCTTTGGAACATTAATTGATTGAAACTGAAATCCGGCTTTATTTTCTGCAGATGATGAATAATGAGGTACACATGACCTGATGAGTGCACAGTGTACTGAAGTCTTGAACCAAAAGACAAGCATTATGGAGTCCTAGAGAGAGAGAGAGAGAGAGAGAGAGAGAGAGAGAGAGAGAGAGAGAGAGAGAGAGAGAGAGAGAGAGGGAAGAACAAGCAGTACAGAAGTCAGCGAGGAAGCAGACGTCTCCAGCTTACTGAGGTGCACAGATGAGCCGGTCCCTACCACCGCCATGTTGCCTACCTTAGCCCTGGCTGCTTGGGTCTGCATGGCGCAGTGATTTTGCCAGCCTTCCACTGCTGCCTTTCATGTGCTTCCAAAGTCAACTAATTGATTAAAGCCCTCCGGCTTCTCTCTGTGTCAGCAAGGGGGACAGCCATGAAAGTCTTTTGAGAGGAATAGCTGATAAGAACCGCACCAGAACGCCACAACCAGGCCCGATAACTTATCAGACACGACAGCATAATTGTAATCATGCAAAGTAAAAGGTTTGCTGGGGTGTAGTCCAACCACCAAAAAGGAACATATTATGTGGTGACATGCTAACATTCAACTGGCAATCCACTACGTTCAACTGGCAATCCAGTGTGTGAAGGGTTTGAAGTGCAGGCCCTGTCAGCGTGGGGTCTGCATGAGTAATGCGCTCTGGGGGTTACGACATCCTGGGGCTTAGGTGCCACATTGCCTCTCTCAGATCTACTAGCAACATGGGACTAGCATGAAAACGGACCATGAATGTATCATTTTAATGGCATTAAATATCACATTTGAAGCAATAGATTTTAACAGTGGTGTGAGAACATCCTTGAAACAGTGCAGGCTAATTACACTTAAATTTAATACTGTATTATTGGACAGAAATGTATAGACTATATCTGTCAATAAATACATGTATAAATATTCTAAACTCAAGTTCATAGCTTAAAAGGCTGACACCGCAGACTGAGAAAAAGCTTCTATGAGCATTTCCTGAAGGGCACATTATGGTAATTTAGATGGTGGTGGCATACACTTTGACAACCCTAATTCCAAAATGGTCAGCATGACTGGAGGCAGACGCATGATTTATTATAAACCACTGCATCCATTTATGGTTGAAGCCCATGCAAAATATAAAAAGCACATGGGTGCGAAATAGGGGTTTTACAGGGCTATAAAACCATGGAGGGCTATTGTTACATGATGATGAATGTATACTTCCTGGTGATACATCTCAGCCCTCAGTATGCTCTACTGAAAACCACAGCATGTTTGTACTTGTTCAAACGCGAGGACACAGTGAGTCTGCGAGGTTATTTATGAGGACAAACTTTAATTTAGTATCTGTAGCCGGCTATTCTTGGTTCCCCAAGAGCTTATACATTTATTATATTTTGTTGACCAATCAACAGCATGGGATAGCAAGAAACGAAGAAACAAAGAAGCAGAAAACAGAAAACAACTCTAACCCAGCTCTACAGGACATCCGTACCAACCATATACCAGTGACGTTAAAAACTGCACAAGCTGAGACAGCTGGTCACGAGAGATATCAAAGCATCTGATGGTTGAGTGTGTATATGTGTGTGTATCTATGTGTGTGTGTGATGTTTAATGTTTAAGTGACACAGGCTGATTGTGAGTGACGCATCCGGCCTCGTCCGATTCCTCAGATCTCCAACGGGCAGACGGGGCTTTCTGCCTTTGCTCCAGCTGAGCTCTGATTGGAACCATGGAGGGGGGGAGAACTTTAATTGTGCACTTTTCAAGCACTTTCATGTGCCGGCCGCAGTGAGAGCAGGTACGGCTCTAATCCAATAATGGGCAAGGGGAGCAGGGAGCCAGGCGTCCCGGGCCAGGGCTAAGCAGGGCTGAGCGGGGCTGAGCGGGGCAGAGCGGGGCTGAGCGGGGCTGAGCGGGGCTGAGCGGGGCAGAGCAGGGCTGTGGCCCCACACGCCTTGGATGAATCCAGTTATGGGCAGCTGTGTCTTTCCTCCTCATCTGGCTCTCTGAGTCTGCACTCCACCTCTCACAGTATTAGTGCCTGCCAGTGCCTGTCAGCACTGCACTCCCAAACAGGGGAACACATGTAAGATCTGAAACAACAATTCACTATAGCCATAAAACAGCAATGGCTGAGATGGAATATACCCCACTGTTGTTACTGAAGTAAAACGTCATCAATAATTCTTATGTACGTTAAGTTGAAATATTACACGGAGGGAGATCAGATCAACATGAGGGCATGGCGTTTCTGAGCTTATGTTTATGACATCCCTGTAATTGCGTCTAAGCATAAGCGGACCAGAAATCAGACCAAAGTCCGCTTCAGACTCTTTAAAGAGGCCCAAGACTCCACTCAAAAAGCATGTGGAGTGATCACATGGATTTAAGCAAACCTGATTGAGTCGTTTCATTCTAAGCCGCCGTGGGGGTTTTATTGAGACAGAGGGCCTCCCTGCCTCCCTGAGCCAGGGGACGAGGACGCTGGGGTCGCAGCAGCGGGGAACTGATTGAGTCCATTTCTGGGGTAGTGCTGGAATGCAGCATGGGGTGATTAGCATGACCCGGGGACAGGGGTGAGTGCCAAGTGCGCGCCACCCCTCCAAAATCCCACGAGTGTGTGTGTGTGTGTGTGTGTGTGTGTGTGTGTGTGTGTGTGTGTGTGTGTGTGTGTGTGTGTGTGTGTGTGTGTGTGTGTGAAACTTGAAGATGTAGGCTCCACGGAGTCATAAAGGCCCTTATCAGAGCTTGATCTTCAGCTCAACTGACCCACTGTCTGGAGTCTCAGGGCCCAGTAAATGTGGAGGTGAAGGCCCGTCTGTCAGCCCGCCGCGTCCTTCATGCGTCCCACTCCCTCTGCTTTCCTAAATAAGGGCATGTTGAGTCTATTCTACTGAGGAATATTCATGTGTGTAAAACAGGGGACCAAGCAAACTATTCTTAGCTGGAGATTTGATCTGATAAGAGGAAAGCATAACCAGAATTCCTCAATAAATTGTTTTCCAAGTGAAGAGGTGGTTTACAGAGTGCCGGGTCCCCACAGGAAGGCCACAGGAAGCCCAATAGGTCAGTGGCTCCTTACAGGCTCAGAGCATGAGAGGATCTCTCGCCGCATCTCGCCCTGCCTTCGTCACTCTGGTGCTCCTACACACTCTCTTGGTCTTCCTCGCGGGCGCTGTGGCGTGGAGATGTGGTCAGCGATCGCAGAAGAAAGAAGACCCCTATAATGTGTGTCTGTGTCGCCACGGGAGCCATGATCCATCAATCTCCCAGCATTCCTACCTCAGCTCCGTCAGTCCGGCAGCTCTTTGATGGGTGATGGATGAGAGGCCGAGCAGCAGCCAATGGGCCGCATTCCTCCAGCGACGCCTCCAGCCGCCATAGCAACACCGGAGCTTTCTCACACCAATAAGGCAGTCTCACCTTTCTTGGGCAGCTAACCACCTTGGCAGCATCGCAAATGCAGTTGCGATCAGATTCGCAAATAAAGCTTAAACATATGAGCAAAACAAAAGTATTTACCAGGACGTGGCAGTTTGTGTTTCGTCTTTGGTTTAAATAGCATGAGACTAGCCTGGATGCAGATGTTATGAAGTAGATGTAGGTGCTTTACGTTAATCAGTGCAGGCTGTGTTTTAGTTTAATGCTAGCCCATAAGTGTCAGTGTATCCTGTAGCCTCTTTGTGGACTGTGGTCTACTGAGCAAACCCACAGTACTGACCTCATTATGATTGAATAATTATGCCATGACTCCATTCTGGAAAAGGCCTAATTTCTATTCTCAGTTGTTTTAAAGCTTAATGAGAAAAATGTTTTAAATGTTTGTGTAAATGAAAAGCAGTATGTATTGTCAGAGATGATTATGGGTTCTTGGTCAGTTTTACCTCTCACAGAGCTTTCAGAAGGCCTGAGTGAGCTACAGAGAGACAGGCTTTCCTAGAAATGTTGTTGAACCATCACAATTTCATGAGGGTTAGCATTCAGGGGCTCTACTGGTCACTACATTAATTACACTTTTGGCAGCTGTTGCAGCTTTAATTTATTTAAGCTTGGTGCCCAGTGGACAGAAAGAGAAACATGTTCTGGAGATTTCACAGCTTTCAACATCCATGGAGCCAGTGAACTGTGCCATATTTCATACTGTGAATACAGGTTGTAGTACACTGTGTTCTGTGTGCAGGTCCTCTGACAGTATGATTTGCAAGGGCAGAGAGGCCTGGTAAACGCTGGTCAAATAGCTCTCGTAATTGGCTTTCAAATGGCGTCCAGAAGACTACTGTTGATCTTTGGCTCTGCCGCCAGATTCCTCTTGCATGAGATTCATTTGAGTAATCAGTGGTAGGGGAGTTTGTCATTTTTCAGACAATTGATGTCAGGCTAAGTAATGCTACACATAAACCCTTTTGCCAGAGGAAATCTGCTCCTTAGCATCAGTAGAGATTATGCTACAACAGTGCCTTTGAGAGATCCGGCCCGTCCTGTAGACCTTGAAGTTCTCATTTTTATTCAGACTTAATGAGTGAGAACATGGTTTTTAAATGTTTTCTACTGAATCGGCAGGTGTGTATTCATGTATTCATCTACAGCTTCATAAATCCATAATAAAGCCTTCATAAAGCTTACTGTTCCATTCTATCCTCACTACCCCCAAAACGAACCATGCTACGAATATACTTATATTAACATATTATTACCTATTCATCTTCATAACCAACAAGGCAGTGGCAGACAGTTCTTCCTTTCAGGCTCAGACAAGTACAGCCCTTGGTGATAGACCAGGAGAATCGCCATGGACACTGTGCCAAATCTGAAATGAAGTGAAAACATCTTTGTGAGGGAGGTGAGAGAAGCACCAGTGTGTCCTACTCTAAGGTGACGGGACCTGGATGGAGGCTTGGGCCATGTCCCCCCATGGAGGAGCTGTCTGGAGCAGCAACACATGAATGGAGAGCAGAGGTGGGAACAGGCCTGACTAGTTGAGAGAAGAGTGCATTACAGATGGCGCTTTCAGAGACAACGAGCCGTGAACGTCAGCCAAAACAAGCCCATGCTGTGGTGCACTCTCACTCGAACCCTAGTTTGTCGAGAGAGCGTGATCATTTTTTTCATCTCTTCACTGTTTTCTTTGGGGCTCCCTCTGCTTCCTGCAGTTGAGTACTCTAAGATTCCCCACAGCTATTAGTTATTTCATTTAAAAAATGGATCATGAGTGGTGGTCCTGTTACTCAAATGTACTGGTGGAAAGCAACTACTATTTCATGTCATTCAAAGCAAACCTATTTGCTGGCACTGGTTAGCTTTTAATTATGGCTTTCAGTTTTAATTTGGCTTTTAATTGTTAAATTTTTAGCTCAATATATGAGCTCATGGTGTAAATCAATAGTGAAGAATTTATAGGAGTTTAATGTAAGTTACATAAATCTCTGTTGAGATTTACAGTCTTTGTGCCAAAGTTCACAACATAGGAAAACAGACCCCAAGCAATGTCATGTTATTATGCCAAGTTTAAAGGCCAATTCCTCTGTATGTGTCCTTTAATTACTGTAAGCAAAACTCATTGACTAAGACAAATGTTTATTCTCCAATTTATTTCAAAATTAATGCGTCGACACTCAACAATTCATCGGAAAATTGCCATAGCACCTATCCTGTTTGATCAACTTTCAAAGCAAAACATAATAATAATGATATGGGGACATGGAGTCATCAAGAACCTTCCAGAAGATCAAAGCTGTGGCAATCATCTGCTCCAGCTCTTAAACATCTTTGGATAGTGTGTGCAGGTGTGTGCATGAGTGTTCGATATTGGGTACTGCATGTGTAATTGTGAGTGTGAATGATATTTCCGGGTGTGTTTGTAATAGTTGGCATGAGTGTTCAATATTTGGATTTGTGTGTGTAAGTGTGATTGTTTGATATTCGGTGTTGGTGTGTGTAATTGCGAATGTTCAATATATAGGGCAGAATGTATGCGTGTGTATATGTGTGTGTGCGTGTGTGAGTGTGTTTGAGCATGAGGGTTTAATATTTGCCCCCTCACATGGAATGTGTGATGCTTAATGAGGTGCCTGTTGAGGGGGCTTGTGGGAAGGAGGTGTTCGTTTCTTAGGGCCTTTGCTCTCTCAGCACAGCCTGGGTTCAGGTCAAACATGGAGGCGGCATGGCAGCCACTGGCAGGGGTTGCTGGGAGAGAGCCTTTCTTCCAGCCCTGTGGAATGCTGGGAAGGGCTCCGCCCCTCCCCTGATCTTCCTTCAGCACCAGAGAGCTAGCTGTGCTGCCCATCCCAGTGCTCTGGACTTGGTGGAGCAAAATCTATAAATCAACATGTTGGGACTAAGCCTAAAATTTTTGGATAAAAGCTGCGGTTCTTAACTGATTAGGTTTATGAGTTCAGGCTACATATCAGATATCAGCAGTCACATGCTAAATAAGTATGTGGTTTCCATACTTTCCAAGTGTTCCATACTTTTCCAAGTTCCATGTGTGCCCTTAAGTACAGAATCTGTTAGGGGGAAAAAACAACAACATTGCTACTAAGAGGACATAATGCAGAAAACTCTAATATGAACCAGTTCATACATAAAAATAATTTTTTATGGAAAACATCTGAAGTTGCCATATTTACATCACTGACTTGAAGTTCAATCTGTTTTTTATGAAACAGTAAGTATTTGTTTAAGTACAGAAGTGTTGGGTGTATCTGCAGGGCGCTGTGGTTTGGTTCATTGGAGTTACAGTGAGAGCTGATCAGTGGCAGTAAAGGCTGGCCTGATGATCAGCACGTAGTCTTTGTGGGCTATGACTGCCAGTGCCAAGCTCCCTGAAGATGGCTCAGAGGTAGGCCCTATCTCCATATGTCACATTGATATAAACTTGTTGAAACAATGTAAATGTATATGGCACTGTTTAAGCAAACAGTAACCTTCGTGTTCAGCCAACGTCCACATTTAAACTAACAAAAGCCAAATAACCAGTGTATATGTGTGTGCATGTGTGTGTCGTAGTGTGATTGTATGTGTGTGTATAATTACACAGATATGCTACTTTGACTTTGACAGCTGTAGTAATAACAAGAAATATTTCCAGCTCACAGTTGTGTTACCCAGGAGATCCCGGACAGCCGCTTATTTGCGGCGGGTTTTAGGAGAACAGAAAAGAAACAAGAGGGCCTGATCCAGCACCCGGCCTGCCTGCTGCCGTCAGACAAAGGTGTTTCCGCCCCTGGGCAGACATGAGACACTGCGCGGAGAACCAAGAGGGGGAGAACACGCTGAAAAGAGCTGCCACCGTGTCTCTGCGCACGCACGAGGGGCGGGGTGGGTGGCCTCGCGAGCCCACCGCCTTCCACAACACAGAGACGCTACAAAATGCACCGTGAATAGACTGAAAAGCGATCCACGGCGGGAGGAAACGGGCTGCGTGGCATGGCCATGGCCTGAATAGCCGGGGAAGAGAATCGGCAAGTCGAAAGAAGGAAGTACTGTTCGCTGCCATTGTGAGGCCGACAATGGCAGACAGTAAACTCTGGGTGATGGCGCATAAAGAGAACACCGGGTTGGAGATAGAGTTTTCTGCGAACAAGTTCATTGTCCCCTCCCCTCCAGAACCGCCATCTTCTGGCGGTGCGCCAGGCTGTGTCGAGTAACAGGTTGTTTGTGGAGAGATCCTTGGTGATGCACACAGGAGAGGAGGCAGATAGACCAAGAGATATAGTGCTATTCATGTGCCCTTTTCTTGTTTTTGTTTGATTGTGATTGCTTGCTTGGGTGTGGCAGGCTTAAACTATTCCTTTCTCCACAATAACCCTGTCAGGCAGCTATGTTGCCTCAATAGGCCTGGCTGCAACTGAGCATTCAGCACACTGGATACTATCCTACAACACCCAGAAACCCAAAGAGCACGGGCTTAAGCTCCTCTCTCGCTCTCCCGCTCTCACACTCTCGCTGTTGCCGAAGCAGAGGATCGTATCCGGGGCCTTGTTGTTGATCTGAGCAGTGGTAATGTGTGCAGCACATGCGTGCAGGTTCGTTCCATGGCACCTTATAAGTCAGGCCTGTGCACCGGGACTGTGCTAAAACGCTGCCAGAAAGGAAATCAGTTTAAGGCGGAGTTCTTCACTCAACATTCATCCAAATCTCCCCTGACAGAATAGCACCTGATCAATGGATTTGCTGTATAAGTGCAAAGCTGGGTTTGACAGGCAGATAGACATGTTTGTGACTCATCTCTGAAGTCCATCTGTGAATGCTGATGAGTGATGAATCCTTGTCACAGGGAGCAAAGATCTCCTGAGTCCAGAGCCTCCTCACAGCTGCACTGTGGCTTGGTGAAGACTCCAGCACTGGAGCTCACATCTATGGAGCAGTTCCTGAAACTCTGAAAGCGCTCTCATCCCAGCAACTCCCCAACTCCCCTACTAAACATCTTTCTTCTTCTATATCTCCTTCTTCTTCTTCCTCTTCTCCTTCTTCTTCTACCTCTTCTTCCATTCTCTCTTCCTCTCTCTCAGCATTCTCAACGTTGCCAAGACTTTGAGCTCATAAAGGATTTAAGCTTATGAAGAATTGCCTTGTTAGGTTTACGCATTCTAACATGACAACCCATTTTCCATACCATTTATCTTCATTTGCATTACATATTCTCACTTTTGAAGTTTTTTATAATATTTATGTAAGAGCTCTAAGATTTCAAACAGTAGGAAAACAAAATAAAATGGGTACACAAATATAATTTATTAGTCATCCTTCATAAATATTCCATTCTTGGGCAGTTGTTCATAGACCAATATCAGTGCTAACTCAGCAGTGACAACCCAGCAGTGACAGTATATAATTAATCTCCCACACTTGGAGTATTCTGCATCTTTTGTTACCTGGGTAACAAAACATCAACAACAAAGAGTTCAGCTTGAGCTTCTTATAGCCTTTAGCCAGGGATTCAGTTCAGAATAAGACTATTCAGTTTTAAGGAAATAGAAGATGTGGCTAGTTAAACTCGATATACCAAATATATTTGGGCCAGGATCAGGTGGAGGTATTTCCCTTAGGGTGAAACAAACAGCAGAAAACAACACCTCTGCAGGAGGCGATCAAACTGTGGGGAGTAGAGTCAGCTCAGCCCTGATCCGCACAGACAGAACAAAAAACTAAACAAACAATACATGTTACAAATGAGCTGGCTGAGTTCAGTAGCTCCAAGGAGGCTTAGGAATAGGCAATATACGTCCATATAAATTTGAATGGAATAAATCAAACCTCCCTCCCAGAGGCTAATGAAATAATTGCCATAAATCACTTTGCGTCATTATTTTTGAAAGATATAAATTCTGCTTTGGCAGTGGGCTTAAAATCTGTCAGGTCAGACAGACATATTTGTGCTATTGAAATAGACTGGGGGGGGGGCACACACAACCTCTGTCATTTCAGACTGCTCTCATTCTATACTGAATGTCCTTTTTCCAGCACTGACTTAGTCTACATGAGGTGCATGAAAGGTTATCCCTCTGGGCTTTGCCAGCCGTCAACACAAAGCCCAGCCTATACTTTCAAAATATGTCATGAAGCGGAAGGACCCACCCAGGGTTTACCTGCACCCCATTCAATGTGAAAGAACGAGAGGCTGCAAAGGATATCGTTACAATTAAATCGGAAACAAGGTAGAACAAATCCTCGCAACCTGCTATTAGAATATGGTTGCGTTATTGTGTTGGTGGTCAGGAGATTACATCTTTAAAATGCTCCTTGAGGATGTTGAAGGCGCCTCTGGCTGTATTTGCTAGCCATAAACATTAAAGGATTTAAGTGTTTTAAACATTACCCAGGCCCTTTCTGAAAAAATGCTAGGAGAATGAAATGAAGCCAAACAGCACAGCCTCTCTTCCCCCTTACATTAGCATGCTATAAGTCAGAGCTGAGGAGTATGTGCTGAGTTAATTGCCTATGACTCGCCACTCTTCCTCTCCAGCGAGCTGGCCTGATTGCAGTAGATATGCAAGCGTGTTGGGGAAAGTCTGGCTAGCACAATGACTAGCAGAGGCCCCAGGTAGTATTATTCATAAGCCTGGCCTTCTAAAGCATGTCCTCACCCTGGCCCTCTAATGCAGCCTTCAGCTCTGGGGAGAGCACAGGCACAAATTACAGGGCCTTTATCACTTCAAACTTTAACCTGGGGGAGCAAGTTGGCGACAAAAAAAAGACTTACAGTAATGCGGCGTGAGCCAAGTGAGAAGGACAGCCAGAGATCCATGGAAATAAAAGGATCAAAACTTGACAACACTGCAAGGAATACTTTTCTGTTTTTTTTCTCCTTTTAACAGCCATAAATGGAACCTGTAACTGATTACGTTCATGAACTGAAACACATGGTACTGTATGGTACTCTGTATTTACAAAGTGTGGAGAAATAAGTAAGCAATTAAGCAAGGAACAATTCATATGCTTCGAAGCCTTTGTTTTTGCAATGCATATTAAATAGTAATACAAATGTAAATGTAGAAATGTGAATTTGGGAGCAGGCCAATGAGGGAACGTATAGTTAGTTGTTGGGTGGATCTGTTTGGTGATGGAGGCACTGCAGACTGTGTTTGGAAATGAGCAGGGGGCATCAGTGATGAAGCCCCACCTCCTGGGTCTGGTACTAGATATGAGCAGGGGGCATCAGTGATGAAGCCCCGCCTCCTGGGTTTGGTACTAGATATGAGCAGGGGGCATCAGTGATGAAGCCCCGCCTCCTGGGTCTGGTACTAGATATGAGCAGGGGGCATCAGTGATGAAGCCCCGCCTCCTGGGTCTGGTACTAGATATGAGCAGGGGGCATCAGTGATGAAGCCCCGCCTCCTGGGTCTGGTACTAGATATGAGCAGGGGGCATCAGTGATGAAGCCCCGCCTCCTGGGTTTGGTACTAGATATGAGCAGGGGGCATCAGTGATGAAGCCCTGCCTCCTGGGTCTGGTACTAGATATGAGCAGGGGGCATCAGTGATGGAGTCTCGCCTCCTGGGTCTGGTACTAGATATGAGCAGGGGGCATCAGTGATGAAGCCCCGCCTCCTGGGTTTGGTACTAGATATGAGCAGGGGGCATCAGTGATGAAGCCCCGCCTCCTGGGTCTGGTACTAGATATGAGCAGGGGGCATCAGTGATGAAGCCCCGCCTCCTGGGTCTGGTACTAGATATGAGCAGGGGGCATCAGTGATGGAGCCCCGCCTCCTGGGTTTGGTACTAGATATGAGCAGGGGGCATCAGTGATGAAGCCCCGCCTCCTGGGTCTGGTACTAGATATGAGCAGGGGGCATCAGTGATGGAGCCTCGCCTCCTGGGTTTGGTACTAGATATGAGCAGGGGGCATCAGTGATGGAGCCTCGCCTCCTGGGTCTGGTACTAGATATGAGCAGGGGGCATCAGTGATGAAGCCCCGCCTCCTGGGTCTGGTACTAGATATGAGCAGGGGGCATCAGTGATGGAGCCCCGCCTCCTGGGTTTGGTACTAGATATGAGCAGGGGGCATCAGTGATGAAGCCCCGCCTCCTGGGTCTGGTACTAGATATGAGCAGGGGGCATCAGTGATGGAGCCCCGCCTCCTGGGTTTGGTACTAGATATGAGCAGGGGGCATCAGTGATGGAGCCTCGCCTCCTGGGTCTGGTACTAGATATGAGCAGATTCCATTATACAACATTGAGAAAGCAAACAAAATATGTTTATTTTCTTTCAAGCATTTGAGGGTATCATTCAAGCTATCAAGGGTTTGATTCAAGTGACTGAGGGTATGATTCAGGTGGCTGAGGGTATGATTCAAGTGACTGAGGGAATGATTCAGGTGGCTGAGGGTATGATTCAAGTGATTGAGGGTATGATTCAAGTGATTGAGGGTATGATTCAAGTGATTGAGGGTATGATTCAAGTGATTGAGGGTATGATTCAAGTGATTGAGGGTATGATTCAAGCGTTTGAGAATATGCTATAGATCTATGGCAGCCATCTCCCCATATGAGAATAGCTGTTCTGCTCAGCTGTCAGATCAGGCACACAGACCATGAGCCAAACCTCAAAGATTCAAATTCAACAGTGTGTTTTTTTTAGACTCCCGGGCTGTCTCTAGCCCACACATGTATGCGCTCTACAAATCATATTCAAGCAGCGAGCCCTCTGCCCGGCATCTTCAGGGCGTGAGGGAAGAAAATGAGTAAACAGGAAGGCCGTCGGGTGACTGGGACAAACTCGATCTCGAGCATGAAGGCACAAAGCACGAGCGGGCCGTATGCACTAGGCGGGGCTCCACATGTGTGTGATGTTTACACAGTCTTCTGTATACAAGGGGTGACATCTCACAGGAATCCAACAGGCTCATTTGTCAGGGAAGAAGGGTAGCCGAAGGCAAAGGGAAATATGTCTAAGCAGACACGATCAACAGAGCCAGCATTTCTGGAAGCTATAGAGAAACATATTGTGCTATGTTAGTGGAGGATCGCGTGCTGCATTGATGATGCTAAGTGTCTCATGTGTCTGTCTCTTACACCACGGTTCCACGGTTAGGACTCTTTTTGGGAATGTTGCTGTCTAAGAGAAGAACTGGCTTGAGATGTTCTATCCCGCCACAGCCAGCGCTGCTCTGTGTGCGGCTTCAGACCCGCTGGACTTTTGCTCATTTGGCATTCGCATCCCGATCCTGGAACATGTGACTCCACCTCTGAAAGGTCCTGCGTGTGGAGCTGCTGTGTACTGAGCCGAAACTGCAGGGAGTGTTCGCAAACACAGGGCTTCGTTATCTACCTCCCCAAACATGAAGAGATTGTTTGCTTTTTTGGTTCATTTTCATATGACTGGTCATTTTTGTGCGGAGATTATTATTATTTTGTGCCAAATATTTAGTGTTCTCGTTATTTGAGCATGTGTATAAACAAATGCGTCATAAGTAATCCATCGTGTATGCACTAACACAGAGACATTTTCCCACACAGGGGCCAGGGTTGGCAGTGCGGCCAGGAGCCTCCGTCTCACTTAAAGCAGCCAGACGGGCATGAAGCAGACCCCCGCTACCCTCGGTAACCGTGCCACAGACCAGCACAGCTCATTTACACATCTATTCATAAATGGTGTGTCGGCCAACTCCGAAACCCCAGCAGTGACTCTTCCAAAGTTTAATATGCGCTGCATGTTCAGCTGACCAAAAGGTTAACGTCCGTTACGTAATCACAGTATTAGTCTCACTTACAAAACTGTATCCAAAAATAGAGCACTAGTTGATGTGTCGATTGCTGAATCAGTGTTGCCTATATTGACTTAACAACGGAGGCTTTAAAAAAAGGGCTAATCTTAAAAAGAATAAGGGAAGAGGGAGTTGTACAGAGGGGACATGTGAAAGCACTTTGATTGCGATCTAATTCCAGCGCAGTCCGTTCCACGTTCACTGGGGACGTATGACATAACCAGCCGACGGGAGACCAATGTGAACACTCAGGGCTGACACCAAGGCGCCTTGCGCGGTGAGCTCCGTCATCCCACGAGTCCCGTCACAAAACACGACTTATTAACAGCCGATGAAAGTTCCTAGTCTCCGCGTGCTTCTTCATGTCTGCTGCCCTCCACTCCTCGTATCTGCCAGCGGAAAGGCCGGCGTATCGCGGGGAAGTCGTTCTGGGCTGTTTTAGGAAACCATTAGCAAAGGCAGCGATGGCTCTGATTGTGGCAGGCTTGCTTCCTCACCCTGACTCATTGGCGTGCTATTTACAGAACGCTGATAATTGTTCGGAGGCCAAACACCAGCCTACAGATGCGTATCGTGAAATGGCCCAGCTAGGCTCCCGTCCAGGACTCTTACCCTGAAACTGCAGCTGGGTGTACGCGTGCTCGGTGTACCCACAAGGGAGAGAGAAGAAAAAGGCACACGCACGCAAGGACACACGAATGTGCACAAGTACACGCACACACACAGGAACGGATGGACACAGAGGCACATGCACAGGAGCTCATCAATCACGCTTCCTCTAGGGGGTCTGCATGGCCAGGCTTAATGTCTGTTGTGCAATCGGTCTTACGTAGCGCTCCAATATTGGTTACAGTCCCAAGGCCTCAGCTTGGCTTGGGGCTATGCCTAAATACTCCACAGCAAATCAAAGCTGTTTATAATGAAATTGTAAGAGAGGGAGAGAGAGAAAGAGAGAGAGAGAGAGAGAAAGAGGGAGAGAAATAGGGAGACGGAGAAAGCGAGAGAGAGCGAGATAGAGAGAGAGTTGTGTTGTGCAGATGTGATTGCTCTTTGCTTTTTACATCAGTGTGGTCTTCCGATGGCTGGCCATGGCCTTGGGAGCAGGGGCCAGGCCCTCCATCCATCAGACACCCGCTCTAGTCACACACTCCAGAGGGGGGCGGAGCCCAGCCGACTGCCTGACAACACACGACTTCATCAGGGTCCCACTTCAGCAGCAGGCCGCATCAAAGCACGGAGAAAAAAACCAGCACACAAGTCCCACTTTACTCTGTCTACATGACAAAGATGTAGTAAGGAGGAAACCGTTTCTAGAAAGAAACCGTTAACCGTTGCTTCCTTGTGGTGGAATTCGGCAGGCAGAATTGATTTGTTGATTCACCAAGACAACATTGGAAGCACCTGATTCCAACAAGGAAAAGGTATCCAAAGTACATTGGATGTTTATCCAATCCTGAAATAAGCACCGGTGACCCCAGTCCCCTCTGGTCTTGCTTCCTCAGTCCAGCTCTATAAAGCTTACTGTGTGACTCCACAGATGAAACACTCCAGTTTAAGAGCACAGGGAGGGACTTGGACACAGTGCTAGGCACTGTCACATCTGTAAACCATAACAGAAAAGTAGTTTGAAACAAAGGCTTTTTCCCCCCTCAAATATTCTGCGTCTAATGAGGGACAATCCATGTCTCTGGGAATTGAGGAGAGTAGAAGTCCAGAGAGGGTTTAATAGAGGAGTCTGTGTATTCAGGCAAACAGAAGTTGACGTCCAGTTTTGTTTTTTAATATCCCACTCCAATTTGGCATTGATGCCAAACTATATCATGCTCAAAGCCCACAAAATAACAGGCAATTCTAATACGAATGTTTACAAGTTGCTTAGAGATACAAAGTGGCAAGACACTCACACCCTCCCGTCAAAGTTAGTTATGTGTGAGCCCCGCACCAAGCACACCTCTCACCTCCAGACACGTAACCACCTCCTTCTCATCCGCCTGATAGGCAGGGGAGTGAACCATGGCTTTTTTATCATTCTCCTATTGCCATGTGCTTGGGCCTTTTACTGAAGGCAGCGAAGGGACTCGTGCAATTAGTCAGTCTGAAGTCTTTGTCTTAGATGGTAAATAGGAGACATTAGTGTAATTTGGGGCTGGCTCCATGGAGGCTGAAGGCTTCTCTCAACCCCGGGTCTGTCTCCGGCCACGTTTGCCCCTCTGCTACACGCTCACTCCATGCTGACTCCCACTGACATGGAGGAATAGAGGACATGTTTAATGTTTATGACCCCACAATGGACACTAATTAGATTTTTTTGGTGGGAGGGGTGGGGGTGGTCAATGCAGCAGAACTGATTAGGAAGAACTCATCAATTTGTGACAGAGAAAATCCCCTGGACAGCCTTGGAGGTCACGCCGAACTTTTCTTCACGACGCGTCGGTGTCGTCACAGCTCAGCGGCGCCGGCCTGGGCAGAGGTGTCGCTTCCCATCGTCCCATTTCTCATTCCTGCTGCTGTTATTGCCTAATCAAAGCTGCACGGCTCATTTGATTGGCTGACTGGTCAATGACACAACGCGTATGAGCGCTCCGACACTCGGCCAGGCAGAAAGAAAGACGGGTTGAGCCAAATATGAACCAGACTCATGTGGGCCAGCATCGGTGCAAAAGGCCCCAAACCACTGAGGCTTTGAGCGTGACCGCAACAAAATGAGTCAGAGCCCGGTCGGCCGGTTCAGACGTGGGCTTTGTGGAGTGGACCGTCTCCTCATCGCACCCCCTTTGCCATCACTCAAGCAGCCTGGGAAAACCTCCGCGGATTCACAGGCACTGAAACTTAATTGAAATAATAGCGGCGGTATATCTAAATGGGCAGAACACAGCCGCGCGGGCCACTGTTTATGTCTGCGGCGCGGGGTAAACAGGCTGTCATTTATCACGGCTCCTGTTTGTTATAGAACGTGGCTCGGCTACAGATCTTATCCGCCCAGACAGGGCGCTTCAGCCTGAGCCTTGGCCGCTGGCAGTCAGTAGGAAGCAGCGCTGGGACGGCATCCTCTGCTTGCGGCTTACCTGTCACTGGCAGCCATGATGCTGTCTGCAGGCCTGCCTGGCCTCACTGGTCCCCATGGGTGCCGGCTCCTGGCTGCCGGCCGGGGAGGGGCAGAGACGCCTCCGTCGCAAGTGATAAGTTCCTTTGAAACTCCTGCATGCTCATATGCGCCTTTCAAATACATTTCGCACAATTATGAAAAACGATTACAGCTATTCGCATGGGAGTCCGCGCAGACGGCTATCGGGCAGGAAACGTAAACAGCGCGCGCCACGGAGCACGCTTCAGCAGCTGGGCGACGCCGGTCACGTGCCGCCGTCCAAACGCGTGCGGACACGGGAACGCTCTTTTGTTTTGACTCGCACAGCGGTCCGACCCCGTTTCTGTGTGAACGACTTGTCTTGATCGGAGGGCGAGAGTGTAAATGTAAATCGTAGCTGCAGCACATCTTGGTCTCCAGGGCTGTGTTTCAGAGAACTTTCTGGAATGTGTCAGTGCCCAGCCCCAGCTACGATGACAGGTTGTGTCGTTGGGCCCCTATCAGCACAGTGTGTTTTGCTGAGGAACCGCATCCTCTGGCTGTTGGAAGCCCCTGACCCTAGGAGACCTTCTCTAGCGCAGCGGGCCTGTAGCTGCGCCCACACCGCCCGCTGGTGTTAAAGCTCCAGGGCTACGGGCGAACCTGCTGCAGAGCGCTCCGCAAAAGTGTGGGAACAGACGGGATCTCACGGTGGGGTCCATGCCCCCATCGCTTGTCAGTAGTGACAGATGCCTCTTTGCCCTCTGTCTGGTTATTGGTCGGGGGGAAGGGGGTCCACAGGAGGAGAACAGTCACAGGTCACTTGGCTCGGGCAGTGGAGGCCGGTAGGTTTCATCAGGCAGTGTTGCAGTGGCAACCTGAAGGACAGGAGCTGATCTCCTGGGAAGAGAGTGAGTGTCTGGGTGCTCTGAGCCTCCCTGGTGAGCGCAAGAGAGCAGGAAACGAGGAAAGCAGCTCCCTCCCCGTTCGGCATGTGTCATCTCTCAGGACTTAATGAAAACAGAGCTGAATGGTGTGATTGGGAGTGTTGATGGAGCTGGGGGCAGTTATATGTTAGACCTCATTAACAAGCCTCTCTCTGAGCCCCCCTGCATCCTCCCCTACCATTGGCTCTCTCTCTCTCTCTCTCTCTCTCTCTCTCTCTCTCTCTCTCTCTCTCTCTCTGCAACTATTTCTCATCCTCTTTCTCTCTCTCATTCTATCTTTCTCTCATTCCCTCTTTCACCCTCTTTCTACTCCCTTTCTCCTTTTTCTCTATCTCTTTCTCTCTCTCACCTCCTCTCTTTCATTCTCTATCTTTCTCTCTCACTCTTTCTCTCACCCCTCTCTTGTTCTTGTTCACTCCTCCCTCCCCCACTGCTGAACTGTTTCCCCGGCGCTCTCTCCAGGTGTGGCTCCCTGGCTGCCCTGCCCCGCCCCCTCACACCCAGGGCAGGTCTGCACCCCAGTGACCCTCTACTCAGCCCCGAAGGTCTTCAAGACCGGCCGATTGAAACCATGTGAGATGAGGCAAGGCCTGGAATCAGCTTTTGAAATGAGACCCACAATGACAAATCTGTGGGAAATGTAAGATCTGTAGTCACCACCCCAACATAAATAAAAAAATATGAATATATGAATACATAGAAGAGAAAATTTACATTTGTTCTGATACTATATAAACATGTCCTATGGTCATAATCTTGACAAGTGACCACATAGTTTAAAATATGCAACATGGAGGCATTAATGAAAATCCTTCATAAATAAAAGACTTATGACTTTTATCATCTCATCTTCAAGGTTTCAAACTTCCTTTAAAATGTATGTCCTCAAGTGCCTTGGGTATAACAGAGCTGCAGCATCTCTGATCACTAGTGCCTGCCTATCTCAGCTGTTCTGGCACTTAGCCACAGCTTACGAAACATGAGGTTGTGTGATAGACATTTGGTGAGCAGGCTTCACTTAGGTTGTGCATGCATTTGTAATCACTGAAGACACCCTTACATTTCACACTCTTTTTCTCTCTGTCTCACTCTCAGGATGGGGATTCTTTAGCATCTTAGCATCTGTGCATATGTACATGCACAAAAAAGCGCATGCCTTATAAGTGCTACACACACACACACACACACACACACACACACACACACACACACCACCCAAGCACATTGTTTATTTGTTTTGGGCGTAACTTTGAAACCACGGCTCTAGGTCACACATCACTTCACCTTTCATTTCAAATGGCAGACAGGGGGATGGATGGATAGCACATTACACTACACTTCTCCCCTCTTTCCCTCTTTCTGATTATGGAGAGGCAGATTCAGTTTGACTAATCACACTCTGCAGAAGCGGTGAGCTCAGCCGTTCCACTGCGGAGGCCAACTTTGCATCTCAAGCAGAGCCCACCTTCTTCTCCTCTTCCTCTCCATGAGGCAGAACTCTGTCCAGCTTTATAGAAGCCAGAACGCCAGCTGGCTCTGATCACACTCCCGTTTAACCCTGTCGGAACACCGGCGCTGAGACGCTCTGGACCTGCTCTCATTACCATCATCACAGGCGTGCACTGAAGGCGTGGACCCCCCCCCCCCCCCTCTCTCTCTCTCTCTGGAACAACTTTATGCAGCAATTCTGAGCAAAAGCTTTGAAGTGCTTGTCCGTGTCACCGCCCAGTATAAGGGTAAACATACAAACTCTCCTGCCAGGGTTATTTTATCAAAGAATTAAAAGATAATGCAAACGAGAACCACACAACATATAACTTGCAATAGTGTAAGCAGGTTGTAAATAAAATTTACAAAATTTAAAATAAGCAGTTATGATTATTCTGCCATTCACCAAGCTTAATGCTATCTGTGACACGAAGCTTTGATTGTCTGATTACATTTAGCAGTATAGTGATATAAAGCTTAGTTTAATTTAGCATTCCTTTGATTATTGGGACACTTAGGCTAATGGTGTTTTTATTTTTGTGATGTTTATGCTTTTTACAATTTGCTGTCCCACTTTCATCATTTATTTCACTAAATAGTAGTCAAGAGCATTAAGCCTACTGTACCATAGGCTGTATCATAACCATCTGTACATCACACCCCTCTGTACATCACACCCCTCTGTACATCACACCACTCTGTACATCACACCACTCTGTACATCACACCCCTCTGAACATCACACCCCTCTGTACATCACACCCCTCTGTACCTCACACCCCTCTGAACATCACACCACTCTGTACATCACACCCCTCTGTACATCACACCCCTTTGAACATCACACCACTCTGTACATCACACCCCTCTGTACATCACACCCCTCTGAACATCACACCCCTCTGTACATCACACCCCTCTGTACATCACACCCCTCTGAACATCACACCACTCTGTACATCACACCCCTCTGTACATCACACCCCTCTGAACATCACACCACTCTGTACATCACACCCCTCTGTACATCACACCCCTCTGAACATCACACCCCTCTGTACATCACACCCCTCTGAACATCACACCACTCTGTACATCACACCCCTCTGTACATCACACCCCTCTGAACATCACACCACTCTGTACATCACACCCCTCTGAACATCACACCCCTCTGTACATCACACCCCTCTGAACATCACACCACTCTGTACATCACACCACTCTGTACATCACACCCCTGTGTACATCACACCCCTCTGAACATCACACCGCTCTGTACATCACACCTCTCTGAACATCACACCTCTCTGTACATCACACCCCTCTGTACATCACACCCCTCTGTACATCACACCACTCTGTACATCACACCCCTCTGTACATCACACCCCTCTGTACATCACACCTTTGTGTACATTACAACCCTCTGAACATCACACCCCTCTGTACATCACACCACACTGAGCATTGCAAATGATTTTGACTCATTTGAGTTGTTTAATATGCATGTCATGTTTTTCAGATTAACTGAAGTATCATATAATGTTAGATCAACTGAAATATCATACCACGTTAGATCAACTGAAGTATCATATCATGTTAGATTAACTGATGTGCAACTCTTATACTGGTTAGAAATGTCTGCTCATGGCAACTTCAGAAGCTAATGATTTGAAACTGACACAGATAACTAGATAATTTACTATTTATAAACTTCAGACCCAGTTTCTTTGGGGAAGTTCATCCTCAGGGATGTGACATTTATTTTCTAGTCTATAATAATGCAGTGCTATAGTTAAGCTATAGTTAATATTGTTTTTAACCTAAAGTTGATAAGATATAGGTGACAGAGTTGATAATATTAATATAAGTGATATAGTTGATAAGATATAGGTGAAATAGTTGATAAGATAATGGTTATATAGTTGATAACAGTTGAAATAGTTGATAAGCTATAGGTGCAATAGCTGGTACAATATAGATGATATAGTTGAAAAGATATAGGTGATATACTGTAGTTGATATCCTATAGGTGAAATAGTTGATAAGATAGGTGATGGGTGATATACATTGTTTGATAATCTATGTGATATACAGTAGTTTATCAGATATAGGTGATATAGATGATAAGCTTTTGTTAAAATAGTTGCTAACATATAGATGATATTGTTGATAAGCTATAGGTGAAATAGTTGATAAAATAGACTATAGGTGGTATAGTTGATAAGCTATAGGTGAAATTTGATAAGATACAAGTGAAAACGTTTATAAGATCTTGGTGATATAAGTGATAATCTATAGCCCCCATACTCAAATAGCGGCATACTATCTATCTAGTTCTGGCCCGCGAGCTCTTTTGAAAAGTGTTTTTTTAGGAATCTTTTTTTTCAATCGCGCTATCCGCTCTTATTTTGAAATCGCGCACCGCGATCTCAAGACGATGCCGGGGATTGCCTTTATGGCAACAACAAACAGGTAGCAGACACCCAAATGCGTTCGCCACAATTGAGTGAGTACTTACCATCATGGAGACCATGAATTTTCTTTAAAGAAATAAGTATCAGATCTTGACATTTCCTACATGCTATGGGTTCATCGTGCATTATTGTGTATATCAGGGCTGCCCAAAGTGGGGCACATGGGCCATTGTTTTTGCCCTCAAAAACACAGGAGATAGTTATTAGTAAAGTTTGCATATAGCAAAAATCATTCTAAAGAGACATTTTTCTGACATAAATAAATAAATAAATAAATTTTTTATACAATTTAGTTTAGTTAGTCTTTTCAGAACCCCTGTGTTATATGGTCATTGCAGAGTCATGTTTGGAAGTAGCCTTAACATCACATTTTAGTGGCTGTCTTGTACATGGTTAACCCAGAAACAGACTCAGAGTCAGGTTAGAGATTGTGTTGCCTGCAAAGCTATCAGAGAGTGGGTTTGAGCAGACTCACGCGATCTGTAGTTCTGGAGGTCTCTTTAAGGAAGTGGGGCACTGGTTAACTCCTCCATACAATGTAGCTGAATCGTCCTTCTTACACGCAGCCTGCAATGTCGGGGCAGCAGATTTCTTTATTGTTTTAAATGGAGGAAAATAAACAGGGGCTTGGACAGGAACTGTGAAGAACAGACAGGCCCAAGGATCTTTAATTCTTCATGGACTTTTCAGAGTCAGTATACACGATGGAAATGAACACAGTGCTTACTTTTCCATTGAGGAACGCCCCAGGGCCCATCACCAACACACGCTCTGACAGACATTTCAGGACTACGATTGCTTATTGCAAAAACAAACCTTTCAAAATCATAAACAGGATTCGGAGACATTACACAGAAAATGTTTGTTTTCAGGGTGTGTGGCGCAGTCTCTCTAAGGAAACAGTGACTCCATCGGCAGCCTCTTAATGGCCACGCGTCCATGAGGACCTCGGTGCTAGGTGGACACCCCACTCTGTGTCAACCGGTCAGATGAGGCGTACTGGCGATGAACATATGGAAGACTAGGGGACACAGCGTGTGGCGGCCCAGATTAAAAAGTCCTTTCTCCGTGTAAACATGCGATCGGAAGTTCACAATTACGTGGGTGAAGATAAGGAGCTGGATGAGATAGGAGCAGAGCAGAGCAGGCCCACTCCCTGCAGGGCCTCTGAATGCACCTCCACACGCAGAGCACACACACGCTCAGGGGAGGAGCCAGCCCTGCCCGAGCAGACCAAGAGCAGCAGAGCAGGCCCCAGTGGCCGTAGTGCTGACCTCTCAAACGCCACTGGACAGACACCATCCAACCCAAAGAGAATCCCAACTAGAAGAATGTTGTCAGGACACCCACCAGCTTCTTTAGAATACGCATCCTGTAAATGTAAAGAGCACACAGCCCATCTCTCACTGTGCTAAATTTCAGTTGGTAGTCTGTTGGTAAGTTTTTGGAGGTATGTGTTACCTACAATAACACATACGGTCATAAGATTAGGTGTACCTAATGAAGTTGTAGATCTGTAAGCACATGGTAAGTGTCTCTCAGTGGCTGGTGAACGTACCGTACATATATGTATATGGATGCTGCCCAGGAAGAAAGCGCTGAATGATTCAAATAGCGTGTAACAGATCGGTGATTGGCTAATGAAGTCTGTCGCCTTTGGCTGTTGCCAGGAGTGTTGTTGGTCTGGAATGGTCATTAGAGTCACGCTGGAGAGAGGAGGGGGTGTCATGCTGGTTTTCAAATATTTAGCCTAGCCTCTGAGGCGAATAAGACACTGTTTATTTAATAAATCATTTCTCCCAACAAACCCAAGTACAAACAGTCTAGCACAGAGGCAAATATCAGGAGTGCATGTGTGTGTTAGTGTCTAAGTGTGTGCGTATTTAATGTGTTCCTGAGGGTACAAAGTAGAGAGAGAGAGAGAGAGAGAGAGAGAGACAGTGACAGAGGGAGAGATTGCAGGTTGGGAGGGGGGTTCTGTTGGCATTTTGCCTCTCTGTTGAGTGCTGGTGCCAGCGAGTCTTAATCCCTCAGCCCCACTGCATGGCCCTCATCTTTGGCTCTCAGCCTCCGGGGCCTGACCCAGGATCAGTCGACTGGGGTAAGACAGGCCGACTCACACCTTCCCGCCGCTGGTGCTGAAAGCAAAATCATCCAGGGGTGGGGGGGTTGGGGGTTGCAGCGTGGGGGGACACGCGTCTATGGCCGTCATGATAAAATCCGCCACTCACTGGTGGTTGTCGGTGAAAGATTGAACAGCCTATGCCATATCTGTGCATATCATCAACATATAAATTACATTACAGCATAAACAGTGCTGGAATGGAAGAACCACCTGTGGTTGGATAATGGTGGACGTAAATGGGTCTGTATGGTAATGCAATCGAGGTGATGCAGAAACTGGGGTCATTGGTCCAGGCTGAGCAGCTCAGGCCCATTTAGGAAACAGACAAACACCTGTGTAAAAGTTTCATAAACCAGAGGTTTCGCTGCACATAAATAGCAATAATGTTTATGGGATTCATCGTGGGTCAGGAAAAATATTCAAAACGCAAAGCTGTGTGGGAGGCTCTCTGAGGAAATAGCTTACATTAGGTCAGTACTACAGAGAGAGAGAAAAAGAGAGAGAAGGAGAGGAGAGAGACAGGGAGGGGGAGAGAGAGAGAGAGAGAGAGAGAGAGAGAGAGAGAGAGAGAGAGAGAGAGAGAGAGAGAGAGAGAGAGAGAGAGAGAAACCACAGAGTGACCAGAAAGAGCAAGAAACATGTCTGAGACAAGGGGATATTAGTTGTAAATTTAGAAAAATGTATCTGAAGTTAATATATGACCCTTAAAAAATAATAGTGGGTAAAAGTACAGGTCAGTTTGGGTGAACAGAATGAAACTGGCCTTCACTTACACCCCCCTCTCTTTCATTCTCTCTCCCTCTCTCTCTCCCTCTCCCTCACCCTTACGAGCAGACCTCAAGTGTATCTTGCCCACATCTCACTGAACCCAAGCTCACAGCCAGACCGGAACTACGGGGCATCCGTCTGCCAGCTAATCGCCTCTAATTGTGCCCTAATAGAGAAAGCAATGAAAGGACAGGAGGAGGAGAGGAGAGAGGGAAGAAAACAAACACCAGCAATAGGAAGAGGAAAAGAGTCATTTCAGTTGAAAAATATTAATGTAATCAAGGTAAATTAGCAGCATAGGGATAACATTCCTATGGTGCAGACTGTTTACTTTCCGGGAGAGCAGCAAAGAGTGTATGGGCACAGGGGAGTCCATCACACACACACACACACACACACACACACACACACACACACACACACACACACACACTAACAGATCATTAACCGTAAGCCTCCATGGTACAAAGCGCACACTTGAAAACATATATACAAATTCACTGTATTTACAGCATCTGCGTAAAGTTGGCATAGTGAAAGAAACAGAGCATTACACAACTAGGTCCTGTTTCCATGGTAAATAAAGGAATGAATAAGGGATGATGAATGAGGGCTAAATGGAACAGAGAAAATGTAGGGGAGGCTGGAGGAGTGAGGGGAAGAGGAAAGGAACGAGGAGTGTGATGGCATGGCAAAGATATGTAGAGATAAAGAGAGAGGGAGAGAGAGAGAGAGGGAGGAAGAGAGGGGGTGAGAGGGAGAGGGGGAGAGAAAGGGAGGGAGAGAGAGTGGTTTAGAGTTTTGGGTACTGGGTGGTTGATATGCGGGAGCTGTCATTCAGTTGATAGACTATGAGGACGTCCTGTTTTGGTATGGGGGCTGAACCTGAGACCCCCTCCTTGTTAGTCATGCTTGAGTGAGTAGGGGGTGACCTGCGGGGGGGGGCACTGAGCCCCACTGAGCTGACAGCATCCTGTGCTCCAGGCAGGGCACACATACTGGTGCCTTCTGCAGTAATATACACATGAACATACTGACTAGCATATACAGGATATAAACAATATCATACCACAGCATATTCACACTGGCTTTAGTCCTGTTGCTGAATGCATTCGTTCTTTCACACACACACACACACACACACACACACGAATGTACGCATGCACATGCAGACTTTCACATGCTCTCCATGGGGCCCTGTGTAACTGGTCTTCCATGCATTAGTGCTGGCTGCTAGCTGATTTACGGGTGTGTGTTTACCGAGGCGAACGTTTGAAACTGTACTCCTGTGTGACGGAAAGACTCTCAGAGGCATCGAAACAATGAGAGCGCACTGGAAGAGATGGCCAACTGTGCATGAAACGATGCTCTGGAGAGCCCAGTTCACGACCAGGACCGGGTCACGGCCTCGCGGTGCACACTGCTGCCCAGCGCGGACGCCAGGGACCACAGATGGGAACATACAGCTGAATCACATCCTATTACCAGATATCACGTATTGCCACATAGACCCTCTTAAAGAACGCACGTTAAAGTGATGGACGTTGTCTCACTCATCAGTAGAGTTTGCAGGCTGAAAACACGAACGTGACGTGAGGAAGGTTGGAAGGGGGGTTGGTTTCTCCAGAACCCCCCCTGTGCAGGTCCGGTTTGACCTCCATCTTCTCTCTGTGGCATGGGATCGCTGTGGAAAGGATTTCTGTCAAGCGTCAGGTTAAAGCAGTGTTAATGACACGTGAAAGACATTCAGAACCGTATGTGCCCTTGAACAAAACAATTTCATGGAATGAGTGTGTCAAATAAAGTCATAGAGCATCCACCAGTGGCATACTACAGTACTACACCTGTGGGTTTATTGCTCTGGGACATACTGATGACCAGGGACAAATCTCTGCATGACTTCTGCATTGGACAACAGGTGCCAGAATCCTGGTGTTGTACAAGAAGACTGTTGGATTCAATCCTGTACCGCTCTCAATATGGTATGTTTCAACGAAATATAAATAAATATGATGTAATGTTATGGGGTCAGATAAAAAGTGTAGGTCATTCATTGTCTATGAATAATGACAGAAATGACTTTGGCCAGTTGTTTTTAAATTGAAGACAGATGTTCTTGTGAAAACAGTTCTTGGGTGGTGTAATTTAGGTCACCCTCAGACATGGGGGAGTTTAAAAACAAGGTTTCAACACAGCCACCACTACTGGGAGTATTCGGAGGGCTGTGTTGCTGTATCGTAGTCCTGTAAATCCATAAACCTGACTATACAGTGAATAAACGTGAGCCCTGGAGGAACCTTAAACACATTTCATGGATATGATCTGTAATGATGTAGCAGATTATAGAAACACACACATCAGTTCCCATTACACATATGTGCACACACACAAACACTCAGACACAGTGAGTTGATATGCAGAGTTCTAAAGCAGTTCTAAGGACCACCAGAAGGTCTAAGGTCATATTTGGTACATGTGAACATGACCAAATTAATAATAATGTTAACAAAAGGTCACCTCGCTAAAGTGTTGGCTAATCTTTGAAATTTTTCTGTGATCTAAAAAGATCTCCTTGCACTCTTCATGGTGGTCATATCTGAACACCTCTCCAGAGATTCGCACGTCTTGACAAAGACCAGACAATGGCATAAACAGCAACTCAGACACTCTTCTGCAATTTGAAACTATCCTGTAGCTTAACAAACCCACATGTGTGCCTTTTAGTTCAGCAGCTGTGTTGTAGATGTCACACCATCCATCAAATATTTCACACATTTATGATTTTGTTTGATTCCACCCTTTTCAAGCCACTGCGGTGTATAGGAAATCACGCCTGTATAGTCATAAATCAAACCTCACTGCAACGTGTTCGGTCTCAGCGCCTGAAGACAGAACTGCAATGCCAAATCTGAGACACAGTGAAACACAGCATACAATAAAAATCTATATAAACAGACTGAATGTAAAACCACAGGTCTTCGTTTTTAAGACTCTTAAGCATCAAGTGTCAGATACCTGCACAATATCCCAAGGCTGTGAATAGAAGCACATAAAACCAACAGTGCACTGCCAGCATTAAGAGATGATCAGAATTCTCCAATTGATGTGTTTAAATACTGCTTTCATTTGATCTATTACAGACCGTTAAAATATTTTACTTTAATGGGTTTGTCTGCCATACCTATTAAAAAGTATACAGTTAAATAAATACCTTTACTGCAAAGCACAAAGGAAAATATAAAAAATAACCCTTTCTAACCCTGACTCTGAGATTCTTACACTGTCAAGAGTATTTTAAAGTCCAGATCACTAGTGTGAAGAGAATTGCTGGAGATTTCAGAATTAAAAGACTGCACCTTAAATCAAGAAATCCAGGTGGAAAGTACATAAGACAGGGCCTACTAAAAAAAAGCAAAACAAGCCAACAATTACATTTTTCATTGATGTCCACCAGATGGAGCCATATTCATTTGTTTTAAGGACAACTCAGTGAAGGCGCTTAGCATGGTACTTGGGGTCAATAAAGTTCAGAAATATTGGGATATAATGTAATAGCACAACTGAATTCAGCAAATTCAGTAAAAACCAGTTGTACCATTTGGCACAAAACATTAAAGCTCACATACAAAATAGTTTGTTTCAGGTACCATTAGTTCTTTGAAACTTTGACATATTAAACTGATTCTGCTCAGTGGCATGAAACCCAAATTCTCTGATGAAACCAGAGTATCTTTGTGACTGGATGTAAATGTACATCAAGTCTGACTTATAAGATGGATAGCCAATTCAATACATGATGGGATGGATAGGATACTTTATACATCTATATGCTAGCTGTAGGTTGACCCCCACAACCACCCCCCCCCCCCCCCCCCCCCCACACACACACACACACGTTCATATGCAGTTTGTTTTGGCAGCAGTTTGTGTGTACAGGAATATGTTGGAAAGAGCAGGCAAGCACGAGTACAAGATTTAGCAGTATTTCAACCCACCCCCATCCCCCCACCACACACACACACACACGCGCACACACATTTAGAGCATCTGTTTGGAGAGTGTATGCCCTCTCTAGAGTGTCCTATGTTGTACGTGTTCTGCTTTGGATGTTTTGACTTTAGCATTCAGATTAGCAGGTTTTTCACTTCTATATTTCAAATGTTTACTGGCCCTCTCTGTTACACATTTAAGTCCAGATTCTCAGCTGCTCTTCGTTTCACTTAGCAAATGAAAGTGCTATCTGTCCTGTGCCAAACGAAAGCTCAAACTTTGCTGCAAGATCTCTCGCAAAAACAGCTGCTTTTCCCTGCAACATTACACACGAAGCTCAACAAGGCACACGCGTTCCTGCTGTAGAGCCCTCAGCACTGCCAGAGGGACCGGGACGAAGTGTGTGGTTGTGGTTTCTCTTACGGCACCCCGGTCTGTGTTCAATCTGATTCTGGTTCCCCTCAGTCCTGCGTGACGTGCTTCCACGACCCGTTTCATCAGCCTGATCGGCGACAAAGGGGAACCGAGCTTCCCTCCCAATGTGGACTACCAGAAACCAGAGTAACGCCACAGATCGAATCAGCGCCATTTCCGGCACCTTTTACGGCGTGGAATTCCCAACACCACCCGGCGACTCGGTCCAACTGGAGGCGCTTTCGCGGAAAAGCCTGGCCCGGCCCGGCAGAGAGGGGCGGCCCGATTGAAGCGCTTCCGAGTATTCTCTAGCGGCGCGGGCCGGAGCGCAGGGGCCGGATAATGGATTTAGCAGGGCAGGTACACAAAGCTCCTGCGGCCAGGGAGCGGAGCTGTGCCGAGTTTACTGTCGACGTCTGGAATGTCTTTCCGCCTTCACTTCTCCCTCTTCTGACTGAGTCACGTCAGATCTCGACGCTGTCTCTCTTCCTCCGCGGCTCTCTGCTTCCTTTTGCTTTATTCCACGTTCCTGTCATCCCCAATTCTCGCTTTGCAACATTTTAAAGCATTCATATGGCACAGAGATAACTTTGTCTCTACCTCTGTTTGGGTCGGACTCGTGCTTGAAGGGGTGAAAGGAATGGTTGGTTTCTGGCTTCTTTTCATGTCTGTTGTTGGGCTATATGGTCTACGTTACTGTTACCCTGGAGCAGATGTACATAGGCAGATGTAGCAGATGACTTTAGAAAACTAATCTGCAGCGATAAACAGATCTGAGATGCACAGTAGGTCAAATCTTCCCCGTCCTCCAAACCAAACAGGAAGAGCGAAGCTCTCAGAGCTTCACTAACACAATAGAGCAGGACCGCCAACCGCTTCTGACGATAATAATGACCGGATATTATTAATTATCACCCTGGAAACACGTGCGGTTTCAAATAAGAAATTCAAGGTTGCATCAAGGCCATCTAATGACTATAATGGTGTAATTGCGGCATGAGGTTTAATTGTACAAAATGAGATGATAAAAAAGTGGATAAGCTTCTTCCTTCCAAGACAAACCAAAGCTTGGCATCGTGCTGCTCCAGTCCTTATAATACTCGTGGGCCGAAGAAGTGAAAAGAGACGAAGGGATGATGAAATGGAAACGGAGCAGTCGTCCGTGATGGCCCAAGTGTACCTGGGGGTGGGGGTGCGTGGGCTTCCATCAGCGCTGTTGGACCTCACTGATAGGGCCAGGAGGTCTCCGGAGGACCCTCGCCCTCCGCACATGTTTCTCTGAAAGTGCAGAGAAATGCCGCAACCATGAATAATGCACTTTACAAAGCAGCGGCAATTTACGACCCATGTAAGATGCAGCGAACTGGATCTACTGATTCAACAAACAGAGCGCTTCTGGCCCGAAAGCGCGCCCACGCTGCGGAATCAGCGGCGGAGCTAGAAGGCAGGACGCATGCGTCGCGCACGTGCACGGGGCTGCTGAGAAGTTACCAGAGAGACATACGGTTCCACCGCTGGGGTGTGTGTGTGTGCGCATGTCTGCGTCCGTGTCGTGTAAACCGGACCATCGCGTGGTGTCGGAGGAAGTGTTTGCGCACGCCGTTCCCAGTCGGGTTGTTTAGCAGGCCGAGGCCTGGTTCTGGGAGGCCTCAGGAGAGCGACACAGCCGGCGAGGTTCAAAGCGCCGCTCGCTGAGCAGGAAGTCCAGCCCTGGGCTGTTTGGAGCAGGCCAGGAAGGTGTTCCACGAACATGCAATCCCATAGTCCCCTCCCATCCCTACAGATCCTGAGAGAGACTCCCCCGGGCACAGTAAACACTGCAGAGGAACAAGGGACCTGCCTCAGGCATGCAGATCAAAATAAGCCTGGACCACGGAGCCATGCTCTAACCAGGAAACTCTACGTATGTGTAAAGACAATGTTAACTGAAGACGCCTTATTTCAATCATTGTTGTAACGCCAGTGTTTTGCTGTGGTTTAAACAGAAAAACGGAAGGCACCACAATACTTCTAATCAGGGGCTAAGCAAAAAGCTGTTTCAGTATGCGTCATAGCTCACTAATACCCTTGTAGAAGTATAGAAATGTGGAAGTGTTTGATTTCCACCACAAGAGGGCAGCATGCTCTCGCGTTTTTTCACCCTTCTTCCAAATCGGTGTACGTCAGTCCTGTACTGCGTACTTTGGGCAGCAGACAGGGCGACGGTGTTAGCATCACTCAAATCTTTGGACTGTTGAGCTGAGTTCACATATTAAAACCAACCTAGATTTAAAACATTTTCTGTCATCAATGACAGTATAATTTAGCAAAGAGTAAAGCTGTTTTTGTTCATGGGAATAATGAGAAAATGTGATACATCCATGAAACTCAGGCTTTCACGGGCGTGCCACCACACCAGCACATCATTCAAAACCTCTCATTTCTGAAAACGTCTCAGAGATTGGAACCCACACGAAAGTCAGAGCACTCAGAGCAGATTAAATGGGTGATATGTTACACTCATGGCAGCTCGTGTGCCACACCTACGGATGTGTGACTACCAGCAAAACCAGCCTGCTGTATCTTATAGCAAAGCACACATTTGGAGCTACTTTGTAATGACTCCACTGATAACCTCTGAACACAGACAAGCAACACTCCAGTGTATATTAAACACATTAAACAGAAAAGAAAGATAAAATAAGTGTCATGTTGCATGTCATTACTTGCAGGATATTTATTTCAGAAAAGTACCTACTCTGTATTTCTTGCTTTTGACACTCAAGTAGACAATGATTAATTCTTATTCTACATCAAGAAAGACTTTCAATGCTGAAACACAATTATATATACTATATATATATATATATATATATATATATATATATATATATATATATATATATATATATATATATATATATAGGTTTATAGACTAGTTGACAGGTATAAGGCTTGGTGTGGTAGCATATGGCCTGGTGTGTGTGTGTGTGTGTGTGTGTGTGTGTGTGTGTGTGTGTGTGTGTGTGTGTGTGTGTGTGTGTGTGTGTGTGTGTGTATAGACTGGTGTAGGAGTACAGGGCCTGGTGTGTGTATACACTGGTGTAGGTGTTCAGGGCCTGGTGTGTGTGTGTGTGTGTGTGTGTGTGTGTGTGTGTGTGTGTGTGTGTGTGTGTGTGTGTGTGTGGACTGGTGTAGTAGCACAGAGCCTTGTGTGTGTGTGTAGACTGGTAGTACAGGGCCTGGTGTGTGTATAGACTGGTGTAGTAGTACAGGGCCTGGTGTGGTTGTGGTTGTGTGTGTGTGTGTGTAGACTGGTGTAGTAATAAGGGCCTGGTGTGCAGGTATATGGCTGGTGTGGGGAGTGAAGTGGCCAGCAGCAGGAGTCCAGCAGGACTGTATGCTCCCGCAGCTCTGTGACCCCGTGCTGGGCGGCCCGGGCTGCCCCTGCGCCTGTTTTCCCTCCACTTCATCTTCCCTCCTGTCATGAAGACGGATCAAACAAAAACACCAAAACACCCTCAGTGCCCTGAAACCGACCTGCTAGAGTGACAGCAACAGGTTTCAGTGAGGAGCAGTGACTTCGTTATGACTCAAACCCACCTTCCCTTTGAAACATGCAAACATGGAAAGAAGACAAACACACACACACACACACACACGCGCATTCCCTTTCTTTAAATTAACATAAACATGCACCCATGCACACACAAACACACACTGAGGCAAACAAAACACACACACACACGAGCGTGCACACACACACACACACATACACACACACACACATACACACACACACACACACACACACACACACACACACACAAACATACACACATACACAAATGTACAGCTCTTACACAGATGGCCTCCACAAACCACAAATGCTGCGTAACCCCAGCCCCCTGCGGTTGTGGCTGGGCCCAGATTGCCAGTAAAGAGGAGGATGCTTCATGGCTCAGCTATTTGCTGGGTAAAGGGAAAGCATTTCTGGCCGACCTCAGCCTCTTCCCATCGGCTGGTCTGCTGCACTAGAGCAGAAGGCTGCTTAGCACCACGAGGCCAGTAAGAGGACAAAGCATGAACACCGACCACAATTATTTACCAATATACTAATATAAACATGTGCTGTACATCATTCTCAACACGACCTAAAGACCTGAGATGGTTTCAAACCTCAAATACACTGAAGTAAGAGACAAGACCCACAACAGCACAACAGCAAGCCGCCAGTATAAACACTTACTAATAACTTGGGCTGAGAGATACAGTGAGAGGCCAGAAGACTGTGAGTGAATGATCCAGACTGCAGAAATAACAGTCTGACCACATTCACAAAATGGATGAATCGTGTACAGACTATATGATTATCAATGATTAACAGTGATGTGCAAATATGCATTATGAGCTAACCGTAGCCTTTTCAGGAAAAAAAAAGACTTTAATGGTCTACCATGACAAACTATTTGTATAAATTTTTTAGCTACTGCCAAACTGAAGGGATAGTAAAATATAAGTTTTCAAATTATAAGTCAAAGAATGTGAATGAATGATGTAGACTATGTACAGAAATAACAGCGTGACCACAGTACAAATTGCATATTATGTGCAGATTATCCATGATTACAACTAATATACACAAACTCACATGCATTGACAGTGTCAACAGTCAAACATGACACCTTTCTATATTGAATAAATATTTTAAATGCTATCAAATTCAAGGGCTAATGATTTTCAAATATTAATTTTGATAGCATAAAATATACTTAATAAACTTTGAAATTAATGGAATGATTAAATCAATATGGCAAACCACTTCTGTGTCTCATTAATTTACATAACACATTCAAACAGGATGTTTGCTAAATGATCCACATAAATTATTCAGATCACTTTAATAATTTAGCTCCAGTAATAGCAGTGGCTTTCTGCTTGCATATTTCCCTTCCATAAGTGGATGTATCCATGGTGTGGTGCTAAAAGTCCAGTATTCATCATGCAATTCCACATAGGGCAGCGTGAAGAAAGGCATTACCAAACTCCACTGCTGCCCCCCCGGTAGAAAAACCACTCACTCTGGAGGCCACGAGAGGTGGAGAGTCCTGCTCTGGTGGTGTGCAGACCGAGCAGACAGGGTCAGCCCCCCCACCATGCCGCGTGTCAGGCTAAATTGCACAGATCAAGAAGAAAAAGAAAAGAAAAAAAAACTAAAATGGTATTTTTAAGGAAGAACAAAAAAGGGTGAACTGGACGTCTGTCCCATGTGGGTGTCCACTTTATATTTTACAGACAGTGTTCCTTTAAAAGGCCGCGCCTGGAAATCCCATTAGATGTGCATATAAAATTCCCCCCATGATTAATAGTAGATGCGGCAGGGCTGGGTTGGAGGGTACCAACATGTGGCCTGCAGGACTCCGCCCCTGCAAGCTCACATTACACTCCATAAACTTACCACTCTTTCCCACCTAAGCGTTTAAAAGGGAGGGGGATCACTTGACAGGAATGCCTCAGAACTGTGAAAGCAGCCCGTAGAGCTGGGAGTGGATACAGTGGGCTAAGATTTAAGCTGAATGAGAGGGTGTGAGAGTGTGGATCACAGCTCCATCACACACGGCCACTTTCAGAGGGAGAGGAGAAGAGGGAGAGAGCTGTAGTGACACTACTCCTGGAGGGCGTCTGACCTCACACTTCACGCCGAAGGAGCTTGAAACTGAATTGCGTGGAACACAGATTTGAGCGTTGCTGGTGACGGGGACTCTCCACGATGCACGCCTAACGCTACGCGCCAAAGTGGATGTTTCTCATCCTGCAAGTGTCAAGCAGCCGCATCTCCCAGGGACTCTGCCTTCAGACCGTGCGTGCGTGACCCGTGCGTGACTGCGTGCGTGTGCCTGCGTGCCTTGCACCTCGCGCGTGTGCTTCAGCATGGATCAGCCGGCCAGCAGCTGCATGCGGAGCTCGCACGCGCCCAGCGCCCTGTGGGGCTGCAGCAGGGGCCCTCACCCAGGCGCCGGGGCCGGGGCCGGCTTGCAGCCCTACCAGCAGGCCCCCTTCTCCCTGCACCAGAAGCACGACTTCCTGGCCTACGCCGACTTCCCCGGCGCCTGCCTGCTGCCCGCACCGCACGCCTACCCGCGCGAGGACAGGCTGTACCCCGCCGAGCACCACGGAAGCTACCAGCGGACAGAGTGGCAGTTCCCCCCGTGCGAGCCACGCGGCAGGGGCCAGGAGCCATGTCAGGCAGCCGGCGCGGGGCCTGGTGGAGGGGCGGACGTGGCCGGCGCGGTGGCCGACAGGCTCCCGGGGACAGTGACGGCAGGGCTGGAGGGCGAGTACTCCCCACAGGGTGTCACCCTCGGCGACACTGAGAAAAAGGGCTGCAAGAGGAGAAGAGAACTCGCAGGTGAGCACCATGATACATTATGGAGGTGTAAGCAGCTAGCAGGTCAGAAGGGTGTTCAAGATTCAAGAAACTCTATCTACATATACACATACATGTGAGTGTGTGTGTGTGTGTGTGTGTGTGTGTGTGTGTGTGTATATATATATATATATATATATATATATATATATATATATATATATATATATATATATATATATATATATATGAAAAAGAAAAAAGTACCAATTTAAGCTGTTACTTTGATAATTCTGCAGTTTTTCAATGTTTTATAATTGTCATGTTTTCTCAACCTGTAAATACCTAAATTCTAAGTTTATGTTTAACTGAAATACAAGCAAAACTGAGGCATCTTTTAATTATTACTCATACACCCATATCGGTATTCATCAATATTGGTATTCATCATGCCAGAAGTTTTGCATATTAATCTGCTCTTGCATGTTCTGCTTACACCACTCCATAATGAGTATTTGATACACACTGGATTATGCTTACAGAATTGTTGCCCAAGGTGCAAACAGCTCACAGCAGGATTTAACAAGGAGCACTTCACACCCACCCGAAGTAAACATATTAATACGTAACAACTTAGTCTCTGAAATTATATACAGGAAAACAATTAGAACAAAAATAGTTTAATGACTTAGGGTGGCAACAGGTATGTGCATAGTGATTGAGCCATAACCCATTAATCTTCCACATATTACATGCATTATGTAGTTTCCTTCTATTGTTGAAGCTCTTGGGCTCCCTGGTCATATTCAGACACCTATTCAGTTGTTAAAAAATACATTTTGTTTGTGCCATACAAAAATATCCAGGATTATTCTTATGATTCAGATTCTTTTAAATGCCTGTTAAACAACCTCCACACACTCTGCTTTAGTGAAAACAACACAGACAAAAAAGCCCAACAACAACACAGTGGATAAACTTTTCCAGAGGCAACAAAAACAGTAGAGAGGCCCAGTGCAAATCTACTATTGTATGGAATCTAAATCAAATCAAATCTCTGAATGCGCTCGACGTGCTGTCCTGTGGGAGCCAGAATGTCAGTGAGCCCTGTGGTTATGGTTAATAAACTCCGGAAATGATTAAGTCCATATAACAGCTCTGGAAACAAGCGTTATGCATCCTTCCAATTTCATGCTCTTCTGAGGAGGTGAGGGGTGCCGGTGTCACATCTGGAGCAGGCGTTCACTTCAGACTTCAGCCCCTCTGTGGAAACGGAGGAAGGCCAGTCGTTCTGAGAAAAAAAGAAACTTTCTCAAAGATAAATATATTTCCCAAATAATGTTTGAGTGGTTTTGTAATTCAGTGACTAAAAAGGCCGGTTTTGTATTCTCTCTCTGTCTGTCTGTCTGTCTGTCTGCCTCTCTCTCTCTCAAACAGTCGTGAGCAACTTATAGAAGTGATTAGACAGACTCTATCATGAGGCCCTCTCCCTAACCAGTATTCCCCAGCCTCATGACTCATTATAAATATATAACCCTCACTCACTCGTGGTAGAAACATGGCAGACCATGTCTGTGATATAACTTTCCTGTGATTCCGCTCCTGCGTTCTTACCCACTGACATTTTCCTGTCGTTAAGCAGTAACGTAATCCTCACAGAACACACTCTCAAAATGAGGAAAGCACACTGTTCCTAAATGTATTCCCAACTCCGACGGAAACACTCCGTATGCATATGCATGTGACTGTATCGTGGATTTGGCAAAGTGTCCAGAACAAAATTAGCATGATGCAGTGTGTGAAGTGGTAGGTGTTGACAAGATAATCATTCCCAGCTTTGTTTATGTTTTCAATGGGTTGTCACTTCATGTGACAACAAGACACTTACTGATTGTACATAATTGTTAACAGATATGAAAGTTAAGGCCAAAACCAAATTCTCTTTCACAAGACATGAACGCATCCTAATCTCACACAACAAAGACTCCAGTCAGATGATACGCCTGCCATTAATCAATTCATTCGTTTTTGCAAAGTAAAATCTCCATTTAATAACTACAGTGAACTGGTCAATAAAGATCACGAAAAATTCGCTAATTCTAATTCTACAACCCAGACGTGACTACCTTTAATGATATGCCGCCAAATATTGAGCCTCTCCTATTTTGTTTCGTAATGTTAATTGTCAGAAAGCGAACCCTAACTGCTGACTTCTTTTAACTTCATTTACACCAGCAGCTTTAGCGTCCTGGCCATAACGGACCAAATGCTGTCGGTCCAGGCGCCCTGCTGAGGTTAGAAGCTACTCACTAAGGCTTTATAGGCTTTTGCTAGAGAAATTTATTGGAGACTGTTTGGTGGACACACACAAGCTCGCGCGTGCACACACGCATACACTCCCACACACACGCACACACACACAATGCCAGGTGTTTCTCTCCAACCTTCCACCACATGTCCATTTAGTGCTCACTGCAGTGTACTTAAATCAATGGGATTTTAATGATGATAATATGGCTCACCCTTAAAGCCGCACTAGCCACAGGTTGCCGTGGGTATGAAGGCGCTTTCTCCCGTTGCTAGAAATCTGTCTGGCGCACCCCCGCTCACATCTGGCCATATGACTGTAGACCATTTCACAGTCTGGCCTCGTGGATCTGGCAAACGCCAAGCACAACTTCTCCCTTTGACAAATTATAGACATTTCGTAGGCATTGCGTCACCTCTTGGTGGTGCTACCGATGCTGATATATGACTCGGGAGCTCATAAGTTTAGGATGGCAAAAACAACCGAAGTCCAGCCTGTTTGTTTGTAATGGAAAATGCTCAGTGTGCTCTGTCTTTACACATTGTGTTAAGTATTTTATTAACATCTTGACAACAGACAAAGGCTCCAGCTTTCTCCTTCACACAAAACTATATTTTTTGTTTCTGCTCCAATGTGACTTGTCAGGTTGTGTTAAATTACAGTGGCAAGGAGTGCAGAGGGCATGAAAGGAAAGACTTCCCACACGCAACCCACCCACCCACACACACACACACACACACACACACACACACACACACACACACACACTTACTTCAGCTGTACCCATCCAAACCTTTGTTCTTTTGACAGCAGATTTAACTATGTTCCGGTACATTCCGTCCTAACGCGAGTCCTCTGTGGCCAGTTCGGTGTGCCCCCTCTACCTCGACACACCATAACTCGGGCCCAAGCTCTCTCTGATCTCCCTGCAACTCCGCTCAAGTGTGTGGCCTGCGTGGGTCACAACTGCCAGTAAACTGTGTCGTAAAGAAGGACCATTTTAAAAGTAACACGCGTGTAACACAGGCCAGCCATAGTGTTCTGCTTTAATGTTGCATTACTCCTTTTGAAGGGAAATCCATGTAGTACAAATGACCTTGTAGTTATAAAAAAATGTGCAATTGAGTCTGTGAAAGTTGTGAGTCTAAAATAACAGGAACAAATGTTTAATATCATAACACCTCTTCACAAAGACCTGAGCTGAAACAAAGGCAGAGCCTTAACTGCTTCTCTTGGTACCTGTCTTGTTCAGATATTCAGGACTCTGGCTTTAAGCCCGACTCTAACTGCAAGGCGCGGAAGGAGCGCACGGCCTTCACCAAGGAGCAGCTGAGGGAGCTGGAGGCGGAGTTCACCCACCACAACTACCTGACGCGGCTGCGGCGCTACGAGATCGCCGTCAACCTGGACCTCACCGAGAGACAGGTAGGACAGCAGGCCTTAGGAGACTCTCCGCTCGCCTCCCTAGGAAACCTTTATCAGATTTCAGCAGCTGATCCCACACAGTCTGAAGGAGGTGAAATGGGAGTGACATGGGGGAGGCTGGTGCAGACCCCCTCATCTTAATTTTAATCAAGCCTTCGATAATTCTGATATTTTTAAATTGTTTTTACATGTGGACTACTCTTTATTCCTGTCCTAGATGGCTTTCCCAGGCCCCCAGCCACACACACACACACACACACACACACACACACACACACACACACAGAGAGAGAGAGAGAGAGAAAGAGAGAGAGAGAGAGAAGATCCCAAAGCTGTTCAATCCCTCTGCACCTCTATCTCCACTTTTTCCAATGCAGTCAGCATTTTTTGGCTGAATGCCGCGCCTTGCGCTCAGATAAGTGGCAGATAGACCCAGAGAAGGGAATACACTTAAAAATAGTGTGGGAACAGATGGTCTCTGCTCCTGTGTTTCCATGGGGAATGCTGAGAGGGATGCACAAAGGTCACAGACTTTTCTCCTCTGAGTTTAGCAGTCAAAAGAATTACATCACAAGATACTTGATTAGTCACCACAAAATACCTTAATGTACATTAGAATACATCAGACGCATCAGAAAAGATGGGATTGTGATTTTCATAGATTTTCATATAAGCCTCGCCATTGCATATGAAAATTAGGATCAAATATGTAGGGATTTGACTGTATAGTGATGATGTGTATTTTCCACAGGTGAAGGTGTGGTTTCAGAACAGACGCATGAAGTGGAAAAGGGTGAAAGGTGGTCAGCCTGCTTCTCCTCATGACCTGGAAGCAGATGAGATGGACTCTGCAGCCTCACCCAGCTCTGAGTAGTGTCCCTGACCTCCATCTCTGTCTGCAGAAACAGGCCTGCACCACTTTGTCTCCTGGGACGACTGGCTGCCACAGACGAGCCATAAATATGCAATTAATATGATATGACATTTCCCATAATCCTCTTCACACATTCAGAAAACCTGTATGGATGAAAGCATTTGGGAGGGCCTCTTGTCTTAAGAGACTCTAATTTGGATCCACTATTAAGCCAAAATTCATGTTGCCCACTCATGAGCTCATGAATGCGATTGGTATCAGAGACTGCTTCTCAACTGCAGACACCACCCATGCTGCCGTAATGACACTGTGATGTGGGGGTGTCACCAGACAGACTTTGTGCCATGACAGACCAGTAGCTGCAGAAGCTGAGCTGCACCTGCTGTGACTTTTCCAAAAGGCCATCAGGACGGCTTCTCCTGTCCCTGCCCGGGTCGGCCTTCCATCAGCAGAAAGCTGTTTTCCCGCTCAAGTCACGCTGTCACGTTGTTCACAGAATATAGATTTTTATATATTGAACAATTGTTTTCTTTTTTTCGTACCTTTTTTTTCACATTGATTGTAGTTGATAAAACACAGATGTCGCATACTGAAAATTGCAAACATAATAATAAAAAATAAATCATTTAAAAATGGGAACAATATTATGTTATTTTTTAAAACCTCAAATGTTGAATTATGATCTGAAAAACCACTAAGACAGCTTCTTGGCTTTTCTTAAATCTCTGTCTATGTTTTGGCATTTTTGTGTAGGATTGAGTCTGCTTGGCATAACTACACTGTCTAAAATGTTTTATAAAATGTATATTATTTCAAATTCTTCAAGCAATAGAAGTTAAAAATGATTTAAAGCTCTCATGATGTTCTACATCAGATTCTTGTGATGAACATTTAGAAATAATAACCTCTCCTCTGTCACATGTCTTGAGCCAGAGCTAGAGATTTATTAGTTTTCTATCATTTATAACAGTCACTGGACACACAGTAGAACCCCCAAAGGAAATACCTTTCAGAGATGGCAATGTTCAAATTTCTTTTGAGCCATTGTTCGATGAAACAGATCTCCAATAGCCTCTTTTCCATCCTGCCGAAAATCTACTATCGAATTTAAATCTTTTAAATTAGACAGAACACTGAAATCCTCGTTATGGCCCTACACCTCCCACAATGTGTTAATGTAAAATGGCTGTTGCCTGAGGGCCCCTGTGCTACCTCAGCTTCAGGTCCTTGGCCTTGTGGCTAGTTTTGACGGAAGCATCTGGACCGTTCGGGAAAAAAAAAAAAAATCATCAATTCTTGCCCTAACTGGACATGGGGTGAGGCCACTTGGGCTGCCCGGTGCTCAAGACGTCTGGAGCCCTCGCACTGGAGGAACACAGCGGAGAAGAGGAAAGAATAGGTGGGTACGCAAGAAACGACAGCTTCTCAAGAGCAGGATGTTGTTGTAGCAGGTAGCCAGTCATCCAATTTCCTGCTTCCCAAAGAAAACAGCGGTAAAGCATCCAGAGTCCGGAGTGGGGGGGGGGGGGGGGGGGGGGGGGGCTTACAATGGTGGGCCTTCACCGTGGCCAGGCCGGCCAAACAAAGGCAGGAGAGGTGAGTGAACTCTATGCTGGGCAGACACAGGAATGGTCGCACACACCCACGGCAGGGGCGAAGGCTTCCAGTGCTGCTGACCCCAGCGAACACAGCTGCTCACAGCTCGTCCTTCATTGCTTCCTCTGCATTCCACTCTTATGAGGACTATTATTGTATTAGCGGTAATGGCTGTCAAAACAAACTGTACATATAAGCCATAATTATTGTGTTAGAGCACCTAAAGCAGGAGCACTACAGTGGGTAGTGATTTTTTTTACACCTATGACATTTTCTAAAATAAATACTTTTAACTGAAGTATATATAGAGATTAGGTTTCCTTTATGCAGGGGGGTTACATTTCATATGTTTAAACAAGACATTTTTTCAATTCACATTAGATATTAAATTGGTACAAGATAAGGCACGAAGAGACAAAAATAACAGCTAGTGTGTATATATAATTTAAGTAGGTAGATTAATATTACATGCTAAGTTGTCCCAGAAGCAAAAGAAAGAAAACATAATATAACAATACTCAGATTGCACAAGCTTTTACTGAATTAGCTCAGTCCTACGGAAAAAGATGAGACAAAAAGCATGAATCATGAGACATTTCTTCCCGTTGTGTCCTGAAGAATGCAGTAACGTAAAGGACCCGTTGCTAGCTGTCAGCACTAGCACAGAAGACAGAGCCTTCTCCAGCCAGTGTGTGATGATGAAAGCAGATTTAACTTTAAAACATTCTTTAAATAGCTTATGACTACAAATTTTGTGGATATGACCATTCTATGCCCAGTTAAGTAAAAAAAAACAGTAGTTAGACAAGAAGCAATACTCTGGTCAGTAGTTAGACAAGCAGCAAGTGACTTCACTTTATAGACCAACACACATGCTTCCTGAGTTTCACTTCGGAGTAAGAAGAAAAAAAATTCCTCAAATCTGTATTTATCTTCAACTTTTTCCCACATTGGGCAGATAAAGATTTAAAAGCTTTGCTTTTGCTCTTGAAGCAACATGGTGAGAAAAAAAGTAATCATGTTAAATTCAAACAAAGGCATTGAGTTATTTGTGTTGCACTGATTCTTTCTTGCCTTAATTCCATTGCATTACATGCAGTCTAAAGATATGTCACAAGCACCAGATTGCTCTGGCTTTTATTATGAAGTGTCCTGATTTGTGGTCAGTGCTGGAGTGAGTGGTGGGTGGAGTAGGGTGGGTGGGGGTGGGGGTGTTGACAGATAACCAGAACACTGTATGTCAGGCCTAAGAAATGGAATTAAAAGCATGACTCACAGGTCCAGTCTCAGTACCACTGCCGATCTGCAGATCACGTTTATATAAAAGCTCTCAGCTACTTTTCACGGTTTCCTAGATATGCGTTTCCACAAGGGACACTAAAGTATTCCAAGGCTGATAAGAACCACATTTACAACATCAAGCTTTCACTATATAGCACAATTGTCATTTCCATCATTCCATCACTGTGGGGTTTTTTATTGAAGTAGGCAGCTATAAAGTGTCTTGTCTTTTGTAAAATCATGTGTTGGACAGAAGGTTTGTGACTCATCAGTCACTGATAACAAATCATGTCAAAAACGTTCACATGAATGATGTCATGTGTAAAGATCTATTGTATGATACATGGCACATTTTGCTTACATCACTCAGGAGTTTTAGTCATTCATGTATAGTGCAAGAACAGAATGAACCTGAAATAGGGAGAACTATATAGTAGGACTATAAAACCTGTATGTTCACCCATTATAAATGTAAACACCTACAAACTGAAGCTTTACAACTCCAGTGTGCTGAAGCACAAAGCCTAAACAGCCTGAAGGATCCTCACGCGCCGTACTGAAGATGCCTAATACTTCACTTTTACATGAGATGCGTGTAGACTCCTGAGAGAAGCATTGTGGAGCCCTGACTCTTCCCATCAACCCCCGTGGGACAGCACCGCCAAAGCCTGGGAAGTCTGTCCTTCTTCAGGCCATCAGGCCTCAGAGCCGGCCTGGTGCAGCCCTGTGTCTCCTCCTCCTCCTCCTCCTCCTCCTCCTCCCAGACATGTCCCTGCTTACGTCTCCTCTGTGCTTCGACCCACCTGCAAATCTGCTTCCCTTTTCTCCACACCACTGCCTGGTTTTTGGCCCGCGCACACGGGGGGGTTCAGTGTCGGACAGGAGGAGAGGAGCTTGGGCGGAAATGCGCCATGGATCCCGCGTGGCCTCCCGAGAAAGCGTTTGAGCTCCAGAGAGGAGGCCAGGAGAACGCGGGTGCAGGAGCGCACGCAGCTTAACGGAAGCGTGGTGCGTGTCTGAGTGCGAGTGTGCGGCGTCTGTTGAAACAGCTTGCATGTATGCGTAGGATGTGGTCAGTGAAATGTCTGTGCCCCCCCCCTAAAAACTGCTCTGATGATTAGTGACCCCCTTAGGAAAAGTAAATCTTGCAGTTCCATTGCACAATCAGTCAAGATGGGCCAGGACTGCACAGTGCAGCTTTAAATTATGCGGGACTTCCTGTGGAGTGCCTGGGATGGTTCCTATAGCGAAGAGGAGGAAGAAGGCCGGAGATCATTCTGCACAGGCGAGTTCTCTACCTGCTCCGCTCCAACTGAAGAAAGGATCCAGGCATCTCGACGGGAGGCTCCTGAAATAGACACAAACATCATCACTCTTCTGGACTGAAAGAAAACACATTTTGTTGTATGTTAAATAAACATTAGTTGCAATTATCATCCAAATCTTGGGCAATAATCATGAATGGATTGTTCTGTTAACATTTTTGTCCTCTTAAAAGATCAAATATACTCATTCCATAGTCTTAGTTCCTGAGTAGAAACATTAGACCATGTTCACTCTGGTAGACATCCTCGAATGGCAGCGTCACTTTCTAAACAACAATCACACACAAACAGCTCACTTTTTTTTTTTTTGGAGATCTGAAGTTTTCTCATAAAAACTTTTAATTTCTACTTTTACTAAGGAACCTCCTCACCAAAATTCAAGATCTCCTAAAGGCTTTAGTGCTGTTGTATTGATTGAAAGTGATTTCTACCCTCGTTTGTTGCCCCTCCCTGTTTTCTGTCTGCCACCCTTAGAAGTGTCTGCCTAGCCCCTCAGTCCCTATTTAACAAAAGTCTTAATGTCTAGTACAATTGGTGTTGACATGTAGAGGTGCCGGCTTTTATGAGAGACCCGGCTGACTGAAATATGAGCAAAGGCATCGGTGCTGGATCACCACCACGCCACTGCCTGGACTACCCATAAAGACACTCTGTTTGAGCCTCATTTTAATTGCCCCAATAAATAGCAAACTTGGATTTTGACATAAGGACCAAAATGTGTGTGCGCCAACATTCTCTACATTCTCCGTTAAAGTTACTACAGCTTCACATCATCGTCGACGTTTTTGGAGTTGGGTTTGAGAACTGAATATGTCAGAGAAATCTAGGTCACATCAGTTCCAAGCATATCTACTATATATCTGCTGAGCATCTCAAATATATGACATGGCTGGTGTATTCTGTCTTAAAGGCAAATGCCAAAGCAAAGAAAAGACTGATGAGTGATCCAGGCAGCTAATTCCTTACAATCCTGCGATTGTTACAATGTAATTTAAAGATTAGATGAATTCCAGCTCACTACCATTTTATTGAGAAAACTGCTGTCATCTATAACTGCATAAGCTTCGTGGACATAGACACACACGAGCTGTGCGGTTGTCAGTGGTCTGCTGTGAGTGTGTGTGTGCCAGTGTGAATGGCCACCAGAGGATCTGGTGTTGTGGGCCACTGCTGCTGAGGCATCACTCAGGTCCGTGCAGCCACGGGAGAACTTCAGGAGGAAGGGTGCGCCACGGACGAGCTGCATGAAGAAATAAAACACGAGGTGCGCACGCAGTTCGCACAGCGATCCTGAAACCCTCGCGAGCAATTTGTTTCCGCAGTTTGGAAGGCAAGGCGAGCCAAGTTATTCATATACCTCCTTTCATAGACAGGGGCAAACGTGAAGGCTTCACATACGAACAGAAAAAGCTTATTACACCCTGAGCTCTGTCTGAGATCTTTGTCAAGAAATATATTAAAAGTTCACATATAAAATGTATTAAAATTGACATATAATTTTTTTTTAAGATAAAACTAAAGGTCTAAGAGAAATTAAACAGAGTTAAAGTAAATAAAATGAAAGATTGAGAGAAATTAAGAAGGAGACTACAATGCATAAGATAAGGAATATATTAACAAAGAAGGAAAATAAAATATTAATAATGAGAAGGGATGATTTTTACCTGTGAAAAATATTTTTAAATTAAAAGTAAACCCACATCATGTCTTTAATCTCTGAAAGTGTCCTTTGGCTAGTGACTGAAAGAGTCTCACATGAGTTCGATACAGCAGGCATCATGTAGCTCAGGCATACATCAGGTGTATATGTGTAACATCCAGCAAGTACCTGGTACATATTTTATTGTAATACAGTAAACAATCAAGCTGAAGGAAACTGATTCCACTATGATGCACCATGGAGATAAAAGAGAGTGCATGCATTCAGACAGGTATAAAACGCCTGTAGTACCTCACTGACCTTGTAGTACCCCACTGACCCTGTAGTACCCCACTGACCCCACTGTACTACAACATGCCATGTCATGCTTCTCTTCTCCCCCCAGTGGTAAGGGCAACACTAACCATTAGTCTGCAGTTTATCTCCAAGATTCGAGCAGACACAGATCATACTCACAGTCTCCTAACCTCCCTCACCTCAACACCCCCTCTGCCCCCCTCCGTCTTCTCTCTTTTCTCTCTCTGACCCCACAGTCAGACTCCAACTCCCATAAGGCCGTTGGGGGTGGGGGGGGGGGGGGGGGGGGGGGGGATTGGCTGAGCCTTGGCGTGACAGGCTGGGATTTCTGGAGCCTTGGCTTTAATATTCTCCTTCCCGCACTGTCTTTCATCAGAGCTGTGCTGCTGGGCCAGGGCTTGGATTTCAGCCTGCGTCCCTGCGCACCACGTGGGAGGATGATATCTAACACATGCCCCCATGTGTTCATCAGACAATGGAAGACCTGTCAACGTCTGCTCTCTCTTTCTGTCTCTGTCTGCCTGTCTGTCTCTCTCTCTCTGTCTGGCTGTCTCTCTCTCTGTCAGTTTCTCTCTCTCCATCTCTGTCTGTCTGTCTCTCTCTCCAAGACTGTGGTGCAGTTCGCTTGTTCGATGCACGCGCACCCACCTTCACGCCACCTCCCTACCTACACCACCTCTTCACCCACGCTCCCTCCGTCACCGGTCTCGCGAACACCACCCCCACGCTGCCTCTAATTAACACCTGCTTTCACGAGCATGTTCCCCAGTCTGGCTAAGCTGTTTGGTCTGGGGAGGATTAGTGAGGGACCAGTGGTAATGCTCTGCCTGCGTGTCCCGCTCACGTCTGAGGGACATCGAGCCGTGCGGCACAGACGGGGAGCGCTCCGCTCTCACGCCGGCCCTGGCTGGCACCGATGCTGAGTGGGCATCTGGCCTGGCGTGCCGCCCAGCACCCGGGCCCTGTGACCTGAGCTAAATCACAGCGGACGTCTCCTTACCATGCCAAGGAACTATGACTATACAATTGCAACATTATGAAATTCATACTTTTACTCTCAATTTAAATAGTTATTATTACTACTGATTTTCTGAGAAATAGAAATAATATGTTGTCTATTTACCTTTTATAAGGCTCAGGTAGAACAGATAACCAGTAAACCAGTGAAACAGGGCATAGTCACGAGCAGGCAACACTCAGATACAACTGCGATGTCATAATTTAGGGACACTAGCTACTCTGCACAGACACAAACAGTCTGCACAGTCTGTGGAGGAAGGAAATGAACATCTCTAATTCTGATTAGCACATTCGTCTCCTCAGACATAACTGCTTAGGTTCACCAAGTACAAGGAAAACGTTTTGGAAATGCCGTGAAGTTTTTCCCCATGGACACAAGTGATCTGAGTTTCCACAGAACGAATCTCATTTTTCTCTGTCGCCGCCTTCCCAACACGCTGTGCATCAGCTCCTCCATCCAGCCTCGGTGAGGACAGCCTGCGTTCTCTGGCCAGCGCCTCCTCTGGTTTGAAATGAGATATCTGAGAACAGCTAGCTGTGCACACAGCCCTGGGCCAGCCTGGAAACAAGGGCTGAAACCAACAGCCTGAGGTCAGGGGGGAAGCCAGGAGGTTTTCTAATGAGACGTAGTGCAAGTTGTGTTAAAAAAAGGGCAGGCCCTCCGGGGGAAGCTATACAGGATTTCAACGTCACTAAACGTGCTTGTGCACACACACACACACACACACACACACACACACACACACACACACACACACACACACACACACACACACACATGCACCCACACTTGCATGCAGAATTAAGTGAGAATTTCATGAACAGGATGCAGTGTAAGCTAGTGGCTAACACTTAAATCAGAGCTAATGGAGGTTGTGTACTCAGCCTCCCCACCCACCGATCTGAATATTATTTATCCCGAGCATATGATAGGAAGCACAGAGTGTATAACTCTCAGTTTAAATGTGCAATGATGCAAAGATATATGGAATTGCAATAGACTCCTACCAGACATGACTAAGTCTTTGTCGGCCCTGGACTTTAAGCCTATCTAGACCATAAATCCTAGAGACAGGACTGGGACACTGAAAAGGCCCAGCTGTTTAGTGAGCACATCAGTTAGTGCACTCACATCAGCAGACATCAGTGGGCAGACAGGCTGATTATGGGACCGGAACCTCGGACAGCTGGGGGAGCTGTTGATGGGCTTACACTCTTAACCCCACACCACACGTTCCTTTGATATAAACTATACTTTGATTTAGGAGTGGGGAGCTCCCAGAACCCTAGCGAGGCACCATACGACATGGTGTGTGTGAAGCCATCTACCTTCCACCATTCAGCACCCACACCGCTCTCACCTGTCCTGCCCTCGCAGCGATTACGATGAAACTTCTCTCCAGTCTGTGGAGGAAGTCTCCACAGGGTCCAGGAGGCTCGGTTTCCCCCACGGCTGCCCCTCTAGATAATGCAGCCCAGGACACCAGAGCTCAGGCGGTGTCCAGCCTGGCGCTGCCCAGTGCAGGAGCTGGGACCATGGGCTCTGCATGCTGACCCAGGCCCACTGCACGCGGGCCTCCTGCCCCAGGCACCAGGGCCGGGTCCTCCCTCTCCTGTAACTCATGAAGTGTTGCTCACACTCTTGGCTCTCTCTTGTCCCGTGTCTCTTTGGTTTGACTCAGCGCTCACAGCCAGCAGCAGGCTGTTCTCGTTTAGCGATGGAGGTCTGACCCTAAACTCACGCGGTCCGCTTTCCCCTCTCAATCACTCTCTCCCTGCTCTTTACAGCTCACAGCAGCTGGCCACAGCCTCACGCTCCCATGGGCTCTGGAGAGAAGTTGAAAGGATGAGGCAAGGTAGGACACAGGGACAGGAATGAAAGCCATTAAAGCGTATGAATGACAGATGTGAAGTTCTGAACTGCCAAGGAGTCGACGTGACGTACATATACAGAAATGGGGGTTTGAAAGCTGTAATAATGCATCGATAATTATAAACATGACAAGCCACTGCACAGTGGCAGAGTGTGCGTGAATGCACCGAGATGCTTTTAGCAGCAGCCACTGAAGGACTGCAGGAGAAAACACTCAGCTTGTTTAGCGTTTGGCTGGCACTAATCTGGCTATGTTTTATATGGCCTCTGTTCTCTTAGGGTATGCAGTCAGACATGGCTGAGACTAAACACATGGATGGAGAGGCCTGCACCTCCCCCGCACCTCCCCCGCACCTCCCCATGACCCTTTGTGAAAACCAGGAGACACGTCGGAGGAAACCCGAGCTGCAGCAAAAACAGCTATGAAGTCAGACCTTTATTTAAGGAGTCAGGCGGCAGATCTCTGATATCCCAAGTGTTGGTGTGCAGTGGGGTTGGGGGGGTGTGGCCAGGAGGGGGGTAAGGGGAAGATGGGGTGGGGTGGGGGGGGGGGGGGGGTGGAGGTGATGGAGTGGGTGGAGGGGGGGGGGGGGGGGGGGTTGGGTGAGGTTTGCGCTGCTGTTTTCTGAACGGCTGCCAGGAAAGTTTAATGGCTGTGGAATTTGGACAGGAAAAAAGCGGGCTGGAAGTTTCAGAGGAAGTGGGGATTTGTGGCTCACGCAGCACCTCTGTTTGTGTTCTCCCGGAGCGCCTCCTCTCCGCCTGCTCCCGCCTCGCTCATTGTGAGGAAGAGCGTCAAGCACTTTTCCACAGATCAGCCCGGCTGCCTCGGGAGAATAGGCACCGGCGACACGCAGGCCACGGTGTGTGTCCCTCCATGTCCACACCCTTAGCATAAACACACACACACACACACACACACACACACACACACACACACACACACACACACACACACACACCCACACCCACACACACACACACACACACACACACACACACACACACAGCATCTATGTATACACAGTACTGAACAATAACGTGTCAACAGCAACTACTAAACTCTAACTTTATGATTTTACATATAGTGTGGGCCATATTTTGAGGGGAGGGATCATTGACATAATTGACATAATCATGAAGGTTATTTGATTAAACAGAGAAACACAATCTCATAAGCAATCAACAAAACTATTCTATGCCATTCTCTAGACCCACAACCACGTTCTAGTTGGTTTCCTTGAATGACCTCAAGCATGGATGCAATGCACTGCTAGCTTCAGTTTGTTGACTAAAATCTTCCATTTGCCTGATTTTGCTTTGCTGAACTGTCTGGCTTCTCCCTGCCCCACACTCTCTGCCCCACACTCCCTGCCCCACACTCTCTGCCCCACACTCCCTGCCCCACACTCCCTGCCCCACACTCTCTGCCCCACACTCCCTGCCCCACACTCCCTGCCCCACACTCTCTGCCCCACACTCTCTGCCCCACACTCCCTGCCCCACACTCCCTGCCCCACACTCCCTGCCCCACACTCCCTGCCCCACACTCTCTGCCCCACACTCCCTGCCCCACACTCCCTACACACCCCAGGGTGAATTTATATCACTCAGAAGGTTACCAGTTCCACCTCAAGACCTCATCATGCCAAGTGCCATCAAAATATCCAAATATCATTTGATAAATAAATCATACACATATCTCTAATGAAATAAATAATGTTTAATATATTTGGCCCTATTTAACAACAACCAGTAACAGACATGCTGTGCATTACCAGTCTCCACATGTTTCTTATCTCTAAGTCCCAGTGGTCCCAGTATGGAAGACGCCACTGGTTATGGGCAGTGGAAAAGCGTGTCTCTGAGTTGTGTCTGCCCACATGTCCAGTTGCTGTCACTGGTAATGACTGTGCCTTTCAGCCTGCTCCCTATCCCTCAGCCCACACCTGCATCCAGAGGCCTCCGTGCTGAGGCCCGTACCCTGACAGCAGCACCACGACCCGCTCCGTGAAGCGGCTTCAGCCACATCGGGCCTGACAGCGCCGGCCACATCAGACTCACCAGCGTCGGCTAGAAATGGACATTTGGGGGGTGAAGAGGTTTTTGCTGCGCATTGATCTTTGAAGTTTGAGGATGCTCTTAGTGAACCGCGAGTGCGGTTGACCGTGTCGGTAGAGGGGCGGTGCGGTGCAGAAGGGGGTGGGGCAGGGCGGAGTGATCAGGGGGCCCCTGACACATTTGTGTGTAAAAGGTCTGTTTCCAGTCAGACTTTGTCATCAGGTTCAGTTCGAGAGGTGTGAAGCCAGACACTCAGAACTGCAGCACAAACGGACAGGAGGAGGAAATGTCCACGAGCAAATGGCTCACACGTGAGACAACGGGTTGAACATAAAAACCTACCACATCACCCGAGGACGAAAGAGAGGGAAACGGCCGTCATAATCCTCACGCGGCTGCTGCAGAAAGTCCCCTGCCTGGAGAGGTTGACAACTTTTAACACCAGAGCTCCGTCCGAGAAACAATCTTCTGACAACACAGACACCTCTAGACAAACACACTGGGACTCATATCAACCCAGCACGTGACAACAGAGATGACGGCCTGTGGTTATCAGTGCTCTGACCAGAGGAGAGTCAAATATGTCCAAAACACATTCAAATAACCACAGAGACACAACAAGGCAGGAGGAACTGTTTACGTCTTTCATCCATCACATTCAGCATGACACCCAATGGTTGTTTGGCTTTGGTCGTTTCCAAAGTAATATCACGTCAGAGAAGGATTATATCTTTTCTCCACATATTTTGCTTTCATACACAGGCTACTCTGATGAATCATGAAGAGCAACATTCCCTGTGTTGGGCGAGGAGAGGAGATGAGGCCTGCACCTGTCTTCTTACAACAGACCAGTACTAAGAAACCAATCAAATTTGCATTTACATTTAGGGCATTTAGCAGACGCTCTTATCCAGCACGACTTACAAAGCAGATAAAGAGGTTCACTATTTGTACATAGATTAACCAAAAATCCCCTTTCATTCCTGTTCTGACTGACGAGTCTGGACACAGTGGGTTAAGGTGATCCGCTTTCCCTTCTTGACCCGACTGTCACTCTCTACCGTTTCCCTATGCGTGAGAGACCTTTCCCAAGAGAGGTGTGTGTGTGTGTGTGTGTGTGTGTTGGTGGCTGGGGTGCACTGGAACCTTGCTGGCTACCTGTAGCTGAGCTCCCACAGCAGGTCGGGCTGGAATAACGGGGCGTGTTTATTCAGCTGGTTCAGGGGAAAGAGGATGTGTTCAGGGCCTCATTAATCACGACCGCTTCGGAAGAGATAAACAGCTCGGGCCCAGCGGGGTGCTGACGCTCTGGCCTGGTCTGGGGGGTGAGGGGGGACAGGGCACTGGGGACAGAATCTGTCCACACTACAGGAGGATTGTCCAAACACTTGCTGGACAACCACACTGTTGTTAATTACATCAGTAAGCCTACAGCCTTATGTTGTTAGTATTGATGTAATTTGATCATTTACATCTCATAAGTCATATGTGGGCAAAACAATGCCAAGGAATCTTAGAGGATTCATAGCTATCAACAATAACTAAAATCATTTTGTTGATTATTTTCAAAATATGCAAAAAAAGTATCACTTATTAGCATTCTGAATGCAATAATCTTTAGAGGAATTGTATTTGTCTGAATGAAATAATTAAACAACAATGAAGTAATAAAAAAAATAACACAAATCTTTGGTGGAAATGTACAGAAAATGTACTGTAAAATAAATCACAGGGATGCTGCAACAAAGAAGATCTTAAGAGTAAAACCATCTTACATTTAGCATTAATATTGTGATTTAAAATATTTTATAAATATAGATTACATTTAAATTTGTAAATTAAATATCTGTCAATATATTTAGATAATTATACATAAAACAGTTAGAAATAAATGATTTTTTTTTACAGTAATTAATTCCTTTTTAATTTGTATAATTAGATTTTATTGAAGAACACAGAAGCAGCTTGGTTTCTGGAGCGAGGGAAGGCATGAGAGAGGAGAGGATTCCCTCCTCAGATAAACATGACGCTGGCGTTATGAACCTGCACCCTCCACAACCAAACAAGACGCCAGAACGCAGCCACTGACAGCAGCTGTTAGAGGAGCCCTCCAGAAGCCCATCAAACTGGTTACACAGTTCATCAATGAGCACACACTGCATGGAGATCAGCTACAGTGGAGCGGTTCTGGTTCCAACCCAAGTAGAGCGTTCACACAGCTTCATTCACCAATTGCTTTCACAGAACAAACTCATTTCTAAATCATATTTAAAATCGAGGAACGTTCCACACACCAACAAACAGACGGAAAGAAAGAGGGAATCTGTCGTCTGGTGCAGACACAGGGCCAAACGGGTGTTATTCTACACTCCCCAGCCCTCTCCTGTCCCTCCACTGAATACAACTATGCTGCTGAAACCCAGGGCTGCTACACCAAGCCTCCTGTAATTACCTGCTGGCCTTCCAAACTCCACACTTAGCCCATGTGTTTCCGTCTAGCCGGGCTTCCAGTCGTCCTCCTGGGCTGGAGCTCTCCGGGGACGCGGGGAAGGAGGCAGGCGGGAGTGCAGAACAAGGGGAAGGGAGGGAAGAGAGAGACAGCTGGAGGAGGGGGAGGCTGAGAGATGAAGAGAAGCTCAAAAGTACGTGGGGAAGAGGAGGCGACAAGGAAGACTGTGCACATATTTTGGTAGGAATGGAGGATGAAGATATCATTACCTTATGGGTTGGAATAAATATGGAAGACATGTTTGTGTAAGACTGATTTAGCTGTATATAAGAGATTATTATGCAAGAGTCGGGTGCATAAGTGTGCGTGTGTGTGTGTGGGCGTGCGTGCATGCGTGTGTGTGTGCGTGTGTGTTTCTTAGTGTACATTTACAGATGACAGTCTTCCAGTCCCTGTCGACTTCATTGTCATGCTTAAGTCTTTCCAAATCCCAGTTCCGCTGCATGACATGAAAGCCTAATAGGACAAACTCAGTCTCCACACACAAATTTATTTCATGCTATATCAATAAAATATCCAGTTAATATTAGCACTGTCAAAACTAACACAGATAGTATTCTTTAATTACAACAATAACAACAAAAGACAGTAACCCTTCCACATCTAAAGTTATTCATTCAGCGTTAGACGTGCAACATATGAATGAGTACAGGCAGAGAAGACAGAATTGAAACCTCTGCTGCCATCTAGTGGAAACTCCATTTAAATAAAAAATATATATTAACTGGGAATTACCAGAAGCATTTATTCTGTATATAGTGCGTAACAATATCAGCAAGATATTTTTTAACGGCAAAAATAAGTATGTAATCATTTAATTATTTTTAACCCAGAGACATATTGTCAATTGCAAAACCTATAAATTAGCGAAATACTATAACAATAGGTTGCATTCAACCAGAACAATTTTCAGACATTGCTATAAATCTAAGCAATTTTCTTTGAGGAAAGAATACCCAGGAGTTTTCTTTTCATGTGAATTTCCTGTTTTTAAGTTAATGCCATTAGTGACCACTTGGTGGTATCTGTTACCACTAAAGAGCCCATTATCATGCCAGGAATCTTTCTGACTTGATGGTTGAATACATGACATTCAGAGTTCATTTCAGTGTTCTGTTTGCATTAGTGTTACACACACAAAAACTCAACAGCATGGCTTCATACAGTGAGCACCTACACTTCAAGCATGTCCCTTTGCATGAGCCGTATATCTACAATATGAACCTGGGTTTGAGAGAAAACAGACAGACACTGAATTCTCAAGACAACCGCAAACTAAGGTCATTTTAATCAGTAGATCCACCTTCATGTAATACTCGTGTGTTCCTCTCCAGAAAGAACGGAAGTCCGAAGCCTTTCCCATGAGCCTGCCGAGGTGGGAGGGATATTTACTTCTGACAAACAAACTGCTGGATTTACTTCACTAGGCCCTGTTACTGAGAGATAGTACCATAAAGCATATCAAGCGATTTCTCCGAATGATCTACGTATGCCAGCAGAAACCCACCGATGCACATGATCACAGTCAGATGTCTCCTGGACAGGGTGATGCAAGTATACAACTGTTTGTGTTTCTGTTTACTCAACGACACTGCCGTCTCTCGCCAGCTTGTGTCTTAAAGGGGCGGTATCGACTTTCACCACGGGAGGCTTGGTCTTGGGAAACTGGACGCCTCCCCGCCATTCACATTGTCCACAGCTGAAGAAAATGTGATCTAAAGGTGAGGCTCCACTAATGGCGATATTTTGACCAAGGCAATACCAAGGCTGCGATTTACCTTGGCACCTTGTCTAGGTCAACGGAACGATACTCCAGAGCAGAACAAAATGATGCCATCTAAAACTGAGAGATTATTGCGTGCATTTGTTGAGAGGAAACAATCCAGGAGTCCTGCAGTGTGAACACAGCCAGTTGAACCGTTTTTTCTCACCTCAAAGTTACTGTACATACCATATTTACACAATGATACGTGAGAATGGTTCACCGCAGGGCGACCACTTAGCCTGAATGCCAAACGGATTCTGCCTCCCACATATTGTAATACTCCACAAAAAAGGTTCTCCAAAGAGCTTAAGTAACAAATGGCTAAATGACCTCTTTTGAATCTCATATGATCATGGAATGGCAATTGTAACTGGATAGCGTGGAGAAAATGGTACAGTCAACTCCACCCAAGGTACTCATCTACGCATCTGAGATTCCTGTGCCAAATTTGTTTTAGTTAGTTTTTTTTTTTTTGTGGAATGTCTCATATGATGTGGAGGAAGCCAGACCTGAGTTAGGTTAACTAATAAGGTCAGATTTTACTAAGAGCAGCTCAAACAGATGAACACAACAGGTGGTGTGATATGTGATGGCTAATTGTGGAACACTGTGCGATTTGACTGCTATTATTCAAACACCTCATGAAGATCAAAGAGAAACAGCCCATGTTTGTGTTCGTCTTTTGTTCTTTACCAAGTATGAATTCATGTCCAGTTATCTCCAGGGCGGCAGATAGTTTAACAGCTTATTAGGGTCTAATTAGAACTAGATCACTAGAAAGTCCCTGTGATCTATTTACTTGTGGTCACGAATACATCTTATGTTTTATTTCAGCTAAGATGAAATAAAACAAAAATAAAATACATGTTTAGAGATCTTGTCTATGTCACAGCCTTGCTTTTCTTCCATGCTACATTCTTTGTAAACTGTTCACTTGATTGCTGGCCATCATTTCCTCCTTGGTAAAGAACCTATTTTCTGGGTCACTGACCCCACTAAGGCAGTCATTTAACCACTCAGGAGGTCCGCTAATGCTTCAGTACACTCCCCTACACAATCATCACAGCCTAGTTTCGTGACATTTAGGAAGTGTTACAAAAACATCACGCATGCCTCCAAGGTGGTGTGAGGTTGGCAAGGTCATTCATCTAAGTAATGGAACTCTAGAATTACCACATGTGCTAGGTGAGAAACAGACCAACAGATAGACTAAAGACTCAGGGAGTGACAGTGTGTGTGAGAGAGAGAGAAAGAGAGAGAGGGAGACAGAGAGAGAGAGGGCAGGAGTAATGCATTTCTATTCACCTGCTTGGTTTTTTGGCTCTGCTCATCTCAATTAGGGCAAAGAGGAAGGGAGGGATCTATTGCTCCATGTAACGAGATTCCCAGCTAATCAGTGACTTTCCTGCATTATCTCAGCCATCAGGACACAGGGGAGGATGTGTAACTGAGACAAAGGCTGATGTCATGTTGCGCTGGATAAAGTAAGGCCACAGTGGAGTGGGAGAACGACCAGTTTTTAATCTTGCATGATGTCCCATGAAGTGGCCCACCTCAAATAAGACAGGGAGGCGGTCACTTCATAATCAAGATGGTACTTTCTGTAACATGGACAGCAGAAAAGGAGGAAGAGATCTATGGCAATGATCGGATGAGTATATGAAGATAAAGGATGCACATGTGTATGAGTGTGCGTGCGTGCGCGTGTGTGTGTGTGTTGGGGGCTGAATCTTTAGGGTGAGTTGAGAGAACAAGATGGAGTGTACACATCAGATGGTCTACTGAACTCGATGAGGTTCTCTCCCTTACTGTGAGATGAAGGTGTCTCTTACACCAGCCCACTGTGCAGTGTGAATGGAAAAATGATCTCATGCCTTCAAATACCACTGACTTCATCCACTGACATCAGCGTGACATCAAAGTACACCTGCCTTCATTCCTGAAATGGATGGCAGCATGTCTGCAGAATGCTCTGTATACACCACGGCAAGACACACAAGAGTGTGAAAAGGGTTGAAAGAAGAAAGGACCTAAGCTTACGTGTAAGACCACGTTTGAATGTAACACCCAAGCTCAGCAGACGAAGAGAATATAATACAGTAAAGGGTCTTTATCGAGAAAGATATTGGGACTTTACTTTGCTCCAAACCACAGAGCCACCAGACATCACTTTTCCATTGTTGAAAGGACTAAAATAATGAAGTACAGATGCAGTCAGAAGCTTCAGGCATGCAGACTGAGGGTTATATCCAGCTGTTCCTCTAGAAATGTACATAGTGCAGTAGCAACTCATAATGAACATTGACACATAAAGCTGTGACATTTGTTATGGATGTCCTAACTCACCATGTTAAATAGCTGATGTGGTAAAGTTTAATGAACATTATTCAAGCATACTCAAGCCTTAAAACCAAGTCTCACTGAATCTATTAAAAAAGCTTTCAAGCTTCTCTTCAAGTGGAGAACTAAGAGTAATCGGGAATTATGATGTTGTAAATTTGAGATTTCTGCAGCCGCCATCTTGTGGCGGAGAAGCACGTCCAGCTTTGGAAGGATCTGATCCACGTTTGACATCAATATATTCTTGGGGCAGCCTCAGAGAACAGGTCCCACACACCTTTATAATCGCAGAGATGAGGCGTGGACATTCCAGCTACTCCTCACCTCAACCCTCCGGCTGGCGGAGGACACGGTGAGGAATTCTAACCTCTGTTCACACGTGTTCCCTGTTCTGTGATTTACAGGGTTCAGAGAAAGCTAATGGCAGTCCTTTATAAACACTTCAACAAGGAAAAACTAAAGGGGGAACACAGAGTGCAGAGTTGTTTTTGACGTAGGTGGCACAAAACAGAACCTTTGAATACAAAGTAAATAGTTGTAGAAGTTAAAGAAACAAATGTGATACGGGAAGCGTGGATCAAAACAGAAATCAATTCTACCCAATTTACACATGATTGACCATAAAGGGGGTGTGCATCTAATGTCAGATAAGACATAACCAGTCAAATCCAGAGTAAGCACATAAAACTGTTTGGGTCCTGTCTAGGGCTGAACGATTAATTGCATTTGCGATAATCTCGCGATATTTTAAAACGCGATTCTCTAATCGCACAGGCTGCGATTTAAACTGGTCACGTGACTTGGGAGCGAGCTGAGCCGAGCACGAACGGAGCAAACCGAGCAGGAGGCAGGGAGGTAGAGAAGTGAAGTTAACACAGCGCACTTTAACTTGTTGCACAATGGCTTCAGGCTCGACAGAAGCTGACACAACTGAAAGTCTAATACCAAAGAGGGGCAGCACATCAGTTGTGTGAAATTACTTTGGCTTTTAAAAAGATGCTGCTCAACGTCATGTACCCTGCAAAACGTGCCTTGCTACTGTTGCTATGACGCGAGGTAACACTACAAACCTCCTTCAGCATTAAAAAAAACACCACAAAGCCTCGTATGATATTTGTAAGGCTAAAATGCCAACGACTAGTGCTGCATCTTCAAATACGCAAAAGTGTTTCTCTGCGCTTATACAGCTTTAGTATGCGGTGAGCAGCGAAATACTGTAAAATCACGCATATAGGCGCAATAAGATTTAAAGCGCGGATGAATCGCGAAATCGCGGATAGCAGCAGACAGGGTTCACTGACCGAACCGTTTAATAGTGTAACTCCTTATGGATGTAATTTGAAGCGGCACGCTGAAATAACTCGGGCAGTAACGGAGTTCATCGTGAAAGACATGATGTCCGTTAATATAGTGAACAAGCCTGGCTTCATGGCTTTGTTAAACACACTGGATATGCGCTACCAAATGTCCTCACGCACACATTTTAGCCAAGTTGCTATACCTGCAGGGTTGCCAACTCTCACGCATTGAGCGTCTTAGACTAAAAAGTTACTAGTTCGCTCTGGCGCCAACCACAGGTGATCGATCGATCACGATATAATAATAATAATACTTAAATTTAGTCAATTTTACACCCCCCCCCCCCCCCCCCCATAACAACAAATTACATTCGCCACCCACTCCAGGTTCAAGTCTCACTCCAAGCGATCTTGAAAAGTTGGCAACCCTGTATCTGAGCTGTATAAAAAATGCCGAAACAGAGTTTCCTGAAAACAATGGAAAAAAATCTTGATTTTAAATCGCAATCGCAATTTATAGATAAAAAATTGCAATTAGATTATTTTCCAAAATCGTTCAGCCCTAGTCCTGTCGTAGTCTCTACTTCCAGCTTCATGACTACAACTGCCAACAATTATTATCTTAGAAAACATAAAATATAAGAAATATGTATAAAGAAGAAGGATTTCTCAAAGATATATTTACATTTAACAGGATATCCTCTGTCTGTACACTGAGAGTTATGATTGGACACATTTTCCACACAGTGTCAGAGTAGTTTATTGGAGAAAATAAACCCAGTGACCAAACCATCTACTATAGTAATATCCTGTTTAGACAAACACAGCTTTATGTAGGGCACATAGACTACATGTAAATAAATTCACATTGCAGTATGCTGGAAAATGGTATTTTATAATGTTACAGTGAACGTTACAGTAATTAAACAAACCAGACACATGGTTGTTTTTGTTGGTGTGATATTTAATGATATAAATAAGCCACCAGTCCACTAACTGCAGACAACTGATCTGAAGCTGTTTGTAATTATTACAAGCAATCCTTTTAATTCCTTTCTAGAATTATAGCAAACATGTAAAGCGTTCACAAACAGATCATTCCACAAATGTTCTGCTTTGGAGATGTGGTACACAGCATGAAGTGGAGACTCAGATGACAGTCTCGAAGCACTTCTGAATTCTCCACAATATGACCTGAATATGTTTATGATCTTGGCTTTCTTGGTCTGGTGTGGCAATTAGTCAAATCAATCATTCCATTTGTTATTCACAATGGAACAAACAATGTTGTTTTATTGTTTTTTAAACTGTTGATGATGAGAGAGCTCTGCACAAGAATTCCAATGTGTCTGGACGGTGGTCTTTACACAAATGGCAAATAAAAAAAATCTTATCTTATTCTTAGCACTTGTATTAGTAGGTTCTTGGTAGGCAATTCTACTGAAAAAAACAACAAATTTTATGGCTGTTTTTGCTATTTCATATTAAAATCTAGATTGGCTTAAATGGATATTTAAGCCCCATTGCAGTGGCATGGTGAGTGTTGTGGTGATATTTGATATTGTTTGTCCAATCTATTTTTGGTATTTATTGTAGGTAGATGTAGCAGATATTTTAAAAAAGTTACGTCTGTAAAATGTAATGTATATATGGGCTGCCAAATGCAGTCAATCTCTTCAAACATCTACAAATGTTACTCCTGTAGCTCATGTGGCAGAGCAAGTAGAGGCAGGTGTTAATCACACCAGGGTCATGGGTTCAGTTCCCAGGAAGCACCCCAAGTGCCATACTGACAAATGTACAAGTTGCTGTGGATAAGGGAGTCGGCCAAATACTGTAAATATAAACTCTGGTTCAAAATGTACCTCTGGCAATGTTATTGATACACCCCTGCACAAAAACCCAGGAGAAGTAAATACAAGTAGATTACTATAACGGACTTACATGTGATATTGCTTTATTCTTTGTATTAGCATGGAAATGAAGTGGAAATGGGATATAAATGTAAATGTCAGTGAGTCGACAGAGCCAACAATTGAGTGTTTAAACAAAACCAGCACTGTCAGGGATGCTAACAACAGTCCTCTGTGTGGCCCCTGCACGCCGCTCGCTCTCGAATTAGAACCAAAGAGAAAAAGTAAATCTCTCTGTATGGGCTCCTGATGTGTCACTGGCAGCCAGAGAAAAGCTGTGATCAGGAGCAAGAGGGAAAAGACATTGTTCCTGATGTAGAGATTCAGCTGGGCCAGTGCAGCTGTGTGGCCCTTAGAAAGATGTGGCCCTGGAGGGCGGAGCCATAAAGCAGGAGCCCATTGTGCCAGGCTGATTGATCTCCCACAGCGGCGAGCTTACGGCGAGACCCTGACATGAACAGGGAGAAGGCCTGTTGACAAACAAGCAGGCCTCTGTGTGCCTCCGGAGAGACAGGGGCTGCAGGTGCTGGGGGGCACGCTTGGACCGGGCCGTGGAGGGCTTCTCGGATGCCAGGGGAGACGTTTCCTGCCCAGTCCCACACAGACAGGCGTCCAGGCAACGGCCAAACACTCGTCAGGAATGACTACCAGGCCAGGAGCAATATCAAAGCATGCATAAACACCCGTCAGTGCAACAGAAACCTGCATACGCACAAGCATGTTTAAAAACACATCTAATTGCAAAGACGAGCGCACACACGCACACACATACACACACACAAAGAGGAGAAGATGCAAAGAAATCTGTATACAATAGACAAAAAAACCCAGACAGACATACAGATACAAACACACATTCACAGATGGACAGACACAGACTCTCAGTCACATTTGTTATAAAGAAGCCTAGGTCTCATCTGGTTGTGTGTCCAACAGTGCCAGGCATTGCTTGGGAGCTGGACAGAAATCATTTCATGTGCGCCGGTGTAGTGCAAACACGATGTGACACACGGGCCCTGTGCCAGAGTGTGTGAATCTGCCAGCGTCTGCTACTGTTCCACACAATGACTTACAACCAGCCACAGACAGCCACATGCTAACAGGCCATACTAACTGCATCTGACTGTGGTCAGTGTTGAGGTCTAGTGTTTTCGTAGTGACATGCAGCTTTTAAATAAGCGGAAGGGAATGGCTATAATAAAAACTATTTGCTCCCCATTCATGGAGAGATCAGTTGATGGTTTTGGAGATACCAAAACTTAATGTAGAGGAGTTATCACTAATGCAGAAACTACACAGATATCATAATACAGCAGATAATGTTCCACACATTCTCTGGAGCGCTCTGTAAAGCAAGCTCTTAAGGTGTAATTTCCTCCCTGCCATGACCATTTACATTCAAACATGTGCTTCGCAGGCAAAAGTGAGCCCTGGCCTTGACTCCAACACAGCGGGCTTTGTAGGAGAGTGTTCAGGTGAAACTCATTCCTTCCCTGTGACAACTGGAGGAAATCAGAGCAGACACGGAGCGGCGCCTGGAGGGGAGGCGGCGATGTACGGCAGCGCGGGCCAAATTTGGCACCCTGGCACAAAAAGGACGTCAGATAAGTCCACGGCCCAAGCATTCTGGGCGACTTATTTTTAGTCTGTTTTTAGTTTAAGTTTGAAGGAAGAGCCCCCACCCATTGAGTTAAACAATCTAATCCATCTAGCATTTCTTGCTATTCTTATACATTTATCTGGCAATGCACAGTAGTATTGCAGGAATTAATCAGCAGTGAAAAAGTATAGTTGCAGGAGGACCTTTAAAAGGACATGGCTGCTACAGACTACTCTGATGACAAATGTATGTCAGGCACAGTGTAATACACTTGGGAGACATAGTGATTATTTGGCAGCAAAAACTGAACATACGTTTCATGCCTTGCACAAATGGTTCAACCCTGGGAGATAATAGGAATCTCAATAGGAGGGCAAAGTGCAGGACGGTTACCCACTGCAAACCCTGACTGGAGCCCGACTTAATGCTTTAACCATTAAACCTTTAAAATATCATAGTGTGGGTTTCAACATCCCTTTCTTTGTCAGCAAGTTTAAATTGAAATCCTGAACAAAGCTGATAAGATAAAATGGTATAACCAGGTAATCTCAGCACTCTTCTTACATAAACAATCCAGCTCAATCTCGTGTGTTTATTGAAACAACCGAAACAACGTTCATTCTTTTTAATGTAGTTAACTAGGTCATTTAGACATTTGTTATCATTGAGTTTAATCAAATGCCTAAACTCCAGTCTACGTGACCATATAATTTACCACGAGACTTACCTAGAAGAAATCATATTACTCGACTGGTGTCTAAACTGAGCGATTAAAAAGGCATTAGACATCGAGAGCTAAATTCCTTACAGCCCTAACGGTGATAGCGATGAGATGTTTTCATCACACTGTCCTCGCCTCTCGCTTTTTTTTCGACAGAAAGAACCTAGAGTTCTTAAATTACATCTGGAAAAACTTTGGCAATATAAATAATACCAATCTTCGATTACTCTGCTTTCTGTTTCGTAGTATCTTCATTACTTAGTAACGTATTATTGTGGAGAGCGTATAGTCTTTAGTTTCCTTAATAGACGTCGGTTCTTCAGAATATATAACATCTCGGACTTTTTGTGAGCATTGTAAACCTGTTTTAGTCTGCGTCATAGCCTGTTGGAGTTTTCAAAATGTCCGGACAGACAGCGCAAATATAAAATGGCAATCCTACAAAAACATTAAATATTCATCCGGAATTTGAATGACGTATTTTATTTTCGACACGAGCACTATCAGCTGAAATAACACATACAGACAGACCTAGGCTATAGACCATTTTAAAAGCATTGAAATTGTCTGTATTTATTTTTAAATTCACGGTGAAAATATACTAATGTTTACTGGTGCTTTAAACTATTGAGAGTAAATCAAACCCGTTTAAATTGCTTAATGTAACGCAGCTTTGCTGGGGAGGGACCTCGTGATGTTTTTTCAAGCTGTGTCTGTTGTTAATAGAGCGTACGCTGAAAACAACTCCGTACATTCATGCCAGGGCAAGTTTTATGAATGGAGTTTTTCTCCCTCAACTTTCTCTTTCCTTTTTGTGAATGAAAAACAACTGCAAAATCTAGAAGGAAAACTGTTGGGGTCTCAATCGTGGATTGGTCGGATAGAAGCAGGCTCCACCCCACTTGCTGGGATTTAGTACAGTTTCGAATCTGATTGGTTCAAAGGAGGAGCTGAGATTTCATTCATAGGTAAGACCATTCATTTGGACAAAGGAAGAAATCTGAACCCTTGAAAGAAGAAATCCACCAATCACGAACGTTTGTGTCTGAGCGAACAAGACAGCGAGAGAAGCAACTCTTACGAAAACCAACTGTAAAGTCCGGGAAAAAGTTTTTTCCATTAAATTGTCTACCTCTACCATCTGGGTACATGAATCATCTAATGTTAAGTTTACAACGCTTTACATTTTCTGAATTTGATCACGTACAGGCATGCTTCAATTATTACAATTTCAACTTTAACATAAACAGCTGAGGAATGTGACATTTTAGACTTCAGGTTACTCTGCGACTTTTTGTGTCTTGGTGGAAAAACAGCAGACAAAATATCTTCACACCCTATTTACCAGAAATTCTATAGAGATTGTAACTTCCTAAAAGAGAATAGCGGGTAGATATACCGTAAAAGTGTTTAGCCTGAGATGAGCTCTGCTCTGGGGAAGGTTGTATGTTTGTGTTGATGGGTAGCCGCAGTCCGCTAAATGGGCGACTTTGCTTGCGCTCGCCGCATTTTTTTGTGAATGGAACTCATTACGTATGCATCTTTCTCTCCGCTCCATTCACAACTACTGCTGCCTCTCTCCCCTCTTCCTTCTCCCTGCAGGCTGCGTGGATTTCATTCAACACAGCCTAAATGACCACAAACGGTTAACGGATGGATTATAAAATGGATGGATATCTAGATCAGCAAGTGCCTTATACTTTAGCTAATGTAAGTATGTGTGTATTATATATTTTAAAGCTTTGCTAAATGTGTTTTGCTGTCGGTCCGCCGATCGTCGTTGCCTGTGATTTGTTTCAAGGCAGCGCTCCGCGATTAAAACTGTTCGGAGTTTGTACCGAAATAACTCCGAGTCTTATGCAGTACTTACTGATGATCTAGCGGAACGTTCATTAAACTTTGCGTAGAGTTGTACAATTAGTGCCTATTAGTTACATTTCCCAAGAAAGTTTCTGTTTATATTTCGAATTTCAACTAGAGTGTACCTAATGCGTAATTGTCTCTGTGAAAAATCAGGGACTTATTTAGGCTAGCTGTTTTAAATATGTGAAACTAAAATGATTCACTGATTTGGATATTTGGCAACATATAACAGTAGCATGGCCTTCTTTCATGCAGTAGGTAATGTGTTTGTATGTGTGTGTGTGCGCGCGCGTGTGTAACCCATGGTTATCAATAATATGATGTGGATTTTTATATCAATATTCAATAGTGGTATTTTCAAATACATCATCTATTGTATTTCACATTCTAGATTGAATCTGTTTACGTTTTTCAACTTTTCCTCAAACAGCCTATGCTTATTTATTTTTTAAACATGCGTATGTATTTCCACTTACATAATATACTTACTGTTTTGCAGAGGTCGCAAGGAAATGGACCCCTAAATAGACTGTTGCTGGCAGCGAAAAGGAAATACATGGACACCGAATTACCCCCTCAGGAATCTGAAGGTAAAATAACAAGCAATCTTAGGAAATTTACTTTGGCCTTTATTTAGCAATTAAACCCTGACAGCAGTCAGGACATCACACTTCATCAAGAACAGAAGCTTGTGATGAAAGATTTAACTTAAAATTGTATAGGTGACTTATTTCTTTTAACAAAGACTTGAATCTGAGGATAATATCTGTTTCCCCCTCCACAGATCTCTTTCAGGATTTAAGTCAGCTTCAGGAGACATGGCTGACAGAAGGTGAGGCTGGCGTTGTGTCGCATGTGTCGTGTGTCTGGATGCCACTGGTCGTGTCCTCTTTGGCAACGAGTCAATGTCACAGGCAGCTTAGGTACAGCACTGTCTCTGGGTGAATCGAAAATACAGGATTACTTAGATAGAAAAAGGAACCTTTTTTGTTAGCAGCATGATGGGATAGCACAGGGCAGACTGCAACATGATTTCTTTGACCCCTGGCCAGAGTCTTGTGTTGCTTTATTATGCTGATCTGAGAAGGAAATGGGTATATGTAAAAATAATATTGTATACGGAATATGAATTTGATAGTCTGATGCAATAATATTTTATATCCAGTTGAAGATGTTTTTTTTAAATAATGGGCCCTTTACTAACTGAGCATCACCAGTTTGTTACAACTATATTTTAATGCTGAAGTTCCAAGGATAGTAAAGTAATGCACCTTTGCCTGCTCAAGTACTGTATAATATTTAGAAATGACTAATCCACCTTTGAACATTTTACACATGTAAATTTTATTCACTGCATGGAAAATTTTATTTTCATATATTTATTTACTTACATACTTATTTACCTGCTCAAATATATTTAATATATACTTTACGAACCTAATAAAAACTTGAAAAATATCAAAATCAATCATGGCTTCATAAAAGCAAGCGGAAAAGGTTTGTTTACAAAGTTTTTTTTTTCCTTTAAGTTCTTTTTGTTGCCTTTTTTTCCTATTTTTAAAGAAATAAAGCCATTCTATTTAGGCAGAGCAAATTCCTTCTAAATATGTGGAACTGTTGCCTGGGGTTCGTAGGAACTGCTCTTTCAGATGAAGGGAAGTACTTGAGAGGCCAGTACAGACACTGAGCTATTGTAGTTCAAGGTCAGTGCTCACATGTCAATGTGGAGCCGTAATTAATGCTCACGGCTTTAAACATGGGAATCCTCATTATCTGTAAGGACTTGGAGGAGCCTGTCTGCTGTCTCTTTATGCTCTGCTATGCCTCTTGTGTAAATAGCACGTTTACATTGAATGGTTTTCTATTGCCTTCAAAGGTTCACTTTAGTTATGATTTAGGTGTAGTTGAGTAGATCAAGTGCATCATTGGCTACAGTGATTGGCGATTGTCCCGTATAAACGGATGTTGTTTTCCTCGGTAACAGTCAATTATCACACTGTGCTGCGTGTCACGCAGTGCTGAGCTGTGAAGTTCACACACAGTTCGGAGAGACGGGACAATGAGTATGAAAACAACAATGATAGCTATCGCATAGCCTCAGTTTGTGGACGTTTCTGAGGTGTATACTTATGTGAAACGATCAAGGAGATCTGGGACTAGGCAATAATTACGAAAGTTCAACTAGTAGTTAACCAAAGGGCTGAACCAACTGATTTAGAGGAGGGCTAAACGAGAAGTATGGGATTATTCTGACTGTGCATCTGCATACAGTGGGGCTCCACAGAAAACAGGACTGTAACCTGTTACAGTTCTGAGAGCATAAACTTTTCTTTTTCATCTGTAGAGGGTAAACATCTTATTATCAGGTGATTGTGGTTGTGGGTGATTCACCGTTTGTAAAAACAGCAGCTTGAGGGCTTTTGCACTTTAAAGGGATAGAGGAAGAGAGAGAAAGAGGACAAGAAAGTTCTGAATGGATAAGCTTGTCGAGTCTTGCCATTAGCCTTTACTTTTTCAGACGGACCTCTTGGCTCCTCCCAGGATCTGCCTGACTAAAAAAAAAAGTCATTCAGGGTCCCTGAGAGAAAAAGGAAACATGTCTCCATGCTTGCATAGACACACTTCCAGTCTTGTGCTGACTTGCATTTCAAAGCCCTTGACAAGATGTTCCTGGAAGCTAACTGACTACACACACACACACACACACACACACACACACGAGCGCGCGGACAGAGAGAGACGAGTGGGTTGGGTTCCAGTTAGCTCTACAAACCCATGAGCCAGGGGCACTGATGTTGAGACAGTCCTTAATGTTTTTGTCTTTACACATTGCATGTGTTCTTTTTCAGGCATGCTGGAACTAGCTTGAATGATTTATTGTTTGATCTGGAAGACCAAATATTGGCCTCTGCTCTGAGTCATGAAAAACAGTCTCATGCTGCCCCTCAGGGCAGAGAAGAAGAAAACTTGAGTGGGTCTAATAGAATTAAACTATAGCAACAGGATAGAGCAGTATGTAGGAAATTAATGTAATTTAACTGAGCATGCTCAAAAGGGCATCGGCCCTGTTTCCAACACACAGGAAGTGGCACAGTAATCTTCAGTGTCAGACTTCCTCTTTGTTGGTTTCTGTGTTTATGGTCTGCTGGCTGAGAAGGGAGGATGAAGGGTGTGAAGTGTGGGAAGATCTCGGTTCTGCTCCTAACCATGTGAGATTAACTCGCTCACTGGAGCACCTACACCATACACACTGGGTCTTTTCACTGTTGATCCCTGCTACTACTATGGTACATGGCAGCATACCTGAATTAATTATCTCATGTATTTATTTTTGCATTTTTAACCATGTTATTTATGAATCTCAATTCATGAGGTTATATAGCCTATTTAAGACTATGAAGAAGCCTATTGCTGCCTATGATCTGATAAAAATTTTTTTTTAGATTTATTTGTATTTGATTGTTCAAGGATAAGACTCTTGTTTTTTAGGTTCAAAAAACTTTTTAGACTCTGGACACTCTTGAATCACATTTTCACTGCTCTGATGAGAGAATCTTCCAAATAATGTCAATATAATTTTGTATACTTTAAATATAAATATGTTCAAGTGGATGTGCCTGTTGCAGACATACTGAAGCACTGGCAATGTGGCAGCTGCCATAGCAACGTAGCTTTCATTCATTATTTTTCTACACACCCTCTGGCTGGATGCACCAGCTCTTACCTGGCACCCTAACAGAGAACGGCCAGCTGGAACCAGGCAGCCCAGTGGATTCTCCTCCAGTTCCACCAGTCCTTCTTTCAGACTCAGTGGAGAGTAAATTAGGTTTTTTGTGTGTCCATAGAAATGCACGTAGACTGCAATAATGTCAGTGGAGCACCTGCAAGTGCAAAAGCTTCTTTTGCATAACAACTACGCAACTATTGTTCAGAGTTTTCCTCATTCGTAACTGCAGCAACTATAAACCATAAGAGGTAAATGTTCAGCATGCTGGTAAATGCGAGGACAAAATCATTATTCAAAGAGGTCATCCAGGTCGTGGACGGGCTCCAGTTACTGGCATAGAACAGGCTGGAGGATTGGAACAAATGAGCTGGATATGCAACTCAAGGGCAGTTTGGGAAATGGAGCCAGCGGTGTTTGTAGGGCTGTTGTCTATTTAGGCTGCTCTTAAATGACCTGTTTGTCTGTTCTCTTACACCGGCACTCGGCATGAAACAGGACAGCATAAATCCCTTTGAATGACCCGAAGAGTCGGCCCTACACTTAGAATGTTTTGGGCTCTTAGTTGTACTAAGTGGATATCCTTGAAACTATAGTCGATTATTGACCCAGTATTTTCCTTTGCAGATACATAAAAAACAAACTCAGCATAACCGCAAAAGGCCACCGATGCGTTTTATGGAACCATATTAAATTTGCCTCGTCATTCTGCAATCTAAGACTTGCCTGGTCTGTCTCTTGGTGTATTTGTATGTATTCATGTGTGTGGACTTCACCCTGCGTGAACTCTGAGGGGACATAACTGATTATTATCACGAAACAAATTTTTCATTCTAACTGCCCTGCAATAAGACAGTGAACAGCATCTTTGCATGTTGGAGATGTTCCCAAAGCAAAGAGATTTAAAAACTTTAATGTCAAAAAATAACAATGCATTTGCCTGTAATGCATTATTATGATCCTGGAAAGGGGAGTGGTGAGGAGCCCTTGGCTCCGCCCTTGACTCCACCCTTTCTCTCATGGCCCTTCCTCTCTCTCTTCAGCCACTTCTGAAGTATGTAAAAGCAGGTGATGAATTCCAGAAGTCTTCACCTAATTAAACACGTCGGTGCAGTCTGTGAAATTTCCTTGAGCCTGTGAGCAGGCAGAGACGTTGGGCAGAAACGCAGGGCTGACGCACCTTCCCTTCGTTTCTCCCCTCTCGTCCAAGCACACGGGGGATGGGGAGCACAGGTTTTCTACGTCACGGATGTTCAAACGTCCGCCGGCAAAATAGGAGAGATGATGAATGTTGCTACCGCTGCTTAAAGTCATCATTTCCTGTGCTCCTGTACTGATCCACTATCAGTTTGGTTCAGGAACACAGTCGCGTGTCTGACACTAAGGCCTTCAGCCTCTTAGTGTCATCAGATGAGAGACACGCAGAGCCAAATGCACACATAAACAAAATAGGATGTACTACACAATTCTTAACGTGCAGTTAAAACATGACGGAAAATCAAAACCACTTCTGTGGCTTTGTTGGTGACCCACTAAGAACTCGGCACAGTGCGGAAACTACTTATCGGTAGTTATCTTTAGCAGTGGTGTAACAAAACGTTGCACATTTGTAGAAGAATAGGCACCAGCCGCCTGATGGAGCCCAGCAGTAATCAAGTCATCCTTTCACACGCACGCACACGCCACCTTCAGCAGGGGTATCGATCTACTGCCCATGGAAAAGTGCTGGCACAGGCAAAAGAGGAGCTGAAGGTCACATGGCTACCCAGAGGCAGTAACTCAAGTTTCACCCAGATGAAGGTGAAGGGAATAAAGGCTTGTCTAATGGACAGGCTTGGTCACCCCTTCTCTGGAGCACAGGGCTCACGTTCAAGATGAACAGCTCTGCTCGAAGACAAATTATGATCTTCATTCCTCTATGAGAAATATACTCTATGAAAACATTTTGAATTAATTATCAGAACTATGATAGTATGGTCACTAGTTTTAGCTTTTGACCATGGCAATATCAATGACATTTATTATTAATATTAAATTTAAATATATTAATATTACCACATTTCTCTTTTTTAATTTGTACACTGTTATGTAGCTGTATGTCATCAAATCAGGAGAGTTCTGAACATGTCTTCTCTTTCTCCTAACTGCAGCTCAAGTTCCTGATAGTGACGAGCAGTTTGTACCTGACTTCCACTCAGAAAACTGTAAGTAAACTTTTCATTGTACTTTTGGCTTTGGTAGCTTTTGGTAGGTTGTGTGGCATCAAAGTTTTTACTAGAGTGACTTTGTGAGCTAGTGAGTGAGAGTTAGTCAGTGAGAGTTAGTCAGTGAGCGTGAGAGAGAAGGTTAATGCTTACTGGACAGAGACGGAGAATGATTGGTTGAGGAACTGCTTGAGGCTTAGGTGTGGTAGTCAGAGATATAATAGTGTTGTCCTGGAGCTTTACGTAAGAACTACGGTGACAAGCCCTTGATACATGACCTACTGCTCTTACAGACATATTTGGATGCTTGCATTAAAGGACACCGTCCATTTGCATGTGGTTCAAAGGCTCAATTGAGCAGCTCAGGAAACTGGTAAAGGATCATTCAGAAGTCGCAGACAAAGATTCTATTTTTTGTCTGTCAGAGGTGTAAATGGGAAAGCAAATTCCTGTACCACACAAGGACGCCTTTTCAGCTGGTTTCCTTTTTGCGTAGTTGTGTCACCGCACAATGGCGTGCCAGGCTTTGTGGAGGGGTGTGCACTCTGTAAACAGCTCTCCTGAATCTTTTGTGGAAGCCCCATTCACAGACCCATGGGTTGGGCCTTTACCGCACTGGCAGGTCTGCGGGTCCTGTTGTGGAAGTGCTGCTAGCATTTTTAAGGGTTATAGAGTTCGAGACATGAGTCACACAAACAAGGCCCCTGCAGCAGAGCTGTAACCCAAACTGGGCAGTGGCTCACTTAAAACGAGAGGACAGAATCTGTGCTTTTCACAGAAAGCCCAAAATCTAGTGTATGCAAATACTACCATTTAACCCCATCACGAGCCTGACCTGTGGTGACAGATGCTCCTCATAACATATTGTCCTTGTCTGTTGGCCCACAATGGGAAGGAGGAAGTGGAGATGAACTCTGGGGCATTGAGGGGTCATGTCTACTTAACCCCAGCAGGGCAGAGCCAATCGACACAGTTCAGTCTGCCACTGCGAGGTTGCAGGGGTGCTGCCTGACAGCCCTGTCACATTAGTTAAGTGGAGCAACACTATGATTGATGGCCATGCCCGCCCCTTTCATTCTGATACAATGCCATAATAACTTATGTATGCTCTGGAGTGTCTGGGCGGAGAAGAGACGGCAGTTGACAGGCGGCCATGAGCGGAGGCTCCTTCTCCCTCATGGTTTTGATCGCTGTGGTCGGAGTATTTCGAAACCACCAGTGTAGCAGAAATGGAAGTACTGCTTTGCTCTGCTGCAGGCGAGCGTTTGGTCCTCCCTTACGCGGAGAGCGCGGGTGCTGATTTTTCAGGTAAATCAGATGTTTTGAAGAGCCGTGCCAGCACGCTCCATCACACAAGGGTCTCCTTGTGTCTCGGATGTAAACAAGCTGTGATCGAATCGCATGTTTCAAAGCTATCTCTTCAGGCAGGCCGTTGCCCATCTGAGCACGGACTGAACACTAGAGCTGGGCTGGAATGTCTTTTTCTGTCTTTTTTTTATCTGAGTGGAAAACGATGTTGTGCAACACCTGCACAGCTGACAAATCTATCCACATCTCTTCCTTGTTTTCCACAATAAGACCAAATTGGCCAGCTCTGTCACTGCACCCGTAGGCCCCTGCTGAGAGCGCTCGGTCCATTGTGATCTCCAAGTGAAATCCCACAGCAGGTGAAAATTGCCTTTACGACTTGTCTTTGATACCTTTGAAGCAAATCTGTGGCCATTCTCCACTACCGCGCTGCTTTGTCCTGGGATCGTAGGGAGCAATTCACCAGCAAACATGGCAGCAAATGTAAAAGGTAGCATCCTCCTGGAGCTACGCTTGAAGTCAGCAAAACGTTTTAGTTGTGAGGCAGTTGTGAGGAAAGCCATAAAAGTTCACAAATACCTTTAAGTGTCTGGGATCCACATTTATTTGCTTACCTAGGGTATTTCACAATGTACTCTATTTTTCTAATGGAAGGTAGTAAGAGCCAAAAGAGATGTTATCACCGTAAACAAGGAACACCAAGTCCTCTGATAAGGACACTAAAGAAACTCTGATTTTAAAGAATGTATTTTTGTTATTCTTTTCCCATGAGAAAAAAAATTGATAATACAGATTATTGTTATCTGCATGTGTAATTATTTTTTTACACTATGTTACTATCATGAAACAAGTGATGATTGAGATGTGCTGTTTGAGTCTGCACTCAAGAGTCTCCCCATTCATGAAAATGTCCTACCGCAAGCTCCACCCTCAAGGTTCCTTTTTCTGAATGGAGGGTTTAGCCCCTCCTTTTTCCTGTTTCTCTACGAACTGAGCTGAAATGTGAAAATCTGGACTGCTCTCCTTTTCACCCCCCTTTCCTTCTCTCTCTGTCTGCACTGAGTGTTCCAAGATGTGAGCTAATCCAGCAATTGCAATGTTGTGTGGGCCGATTGTTTGGTTTGGTGCCTTGTAGTAATTATATAGGAAGTTGTGGCTATAAATCCAGTTGCAGCTGTTCCAAAGAGGCAGCAGAAGAGTGAGAGAGATGTGAGGAGAGACAGAGGGAAGGACAAGAGGGTTCAGTGAACTTGCTGTACCAACTTCCCTTGGTTTCCAGTCTGCAGCTCACTCTTAACTGTGAAGCGTATCAGTGAAGCAATGTAGTGTACAGGCCCCTCGGCCCACCCCTAACAAAACACACTGCTGCAGCACTCCCTACTTTCCAAAATACAGCTGCTATGCAACAAAGTCTGCAAAAACATCTTCAAGACTGCCAGAAATGCGCCGAGACTACTCGGCCAATCCCGTAGAGGGGGCGGGCCCTTCCTCCCTCTAACTTTTTGCAGAGAAACAACCTATCTACAGGCACGCACACACGACACAGGTCCTTACACACACACGCACACACACACACACACACGCGCGCACGAACGCGCACGCACACACACACACACACACACACACACACACACACACACACACCCACACACACACACACACACACACACACACACACACACACACACACACACACACACACACACACTTAAGCCCCACATTTGTATGAATGAGCTGGTTGTGAGGGCCAAGCCGAGCCAGGACACTGAGTGAAAATGAGATCTCCATTCACCACTCCGGCTGCTTGAGTGTGGCGCTGTTCAACAGCATGCTTATTGTCCCTTCTCTAATTCTTTTCCTTCCTTTCTTTTTCTTTTCTTTCTTTCATGACCCTTTCATTTTCTTTCTTCCACACTAGTTTGTGTTTATTATTCTTATTATTTGTAACGTTGAAACTAAATAAGACACAACTTTTTAAAATGAATTAATTTTTTATTCCCTCCTAAAATTCTCTTCATTTTATTTATGCACTGAACTATAATCTTTAGTAAACTATCACTCCCGATGTGAATGAAAGCGTTTCTTCTCACTGTTGTGGCTAAAGGTCTGGCCATGGCCCATGGCTCATTGGGGCTGAGGTACAGTGGTGAGGCTGCAACGTGCTGTACTGAATGGACAGTGTGTGTTTTACTGCATCACTCGGCCAAGGGCTCCTGGGGCTGGACGGGGGGGTTACGCCAAACACAAACCAGCCCAGGACGTTCCTCCCCCCTCTCTCTCTCACACACAGAGGCACAGAGGCACAGACACACACTCTGTTGTTGAATGGAAAAGGATTGGTGGGGAGAACAACAGTGCAGGCCTACATCGAGGTAAAAGAGCAGCAAAAACAACAGGAGAACTTTGGGTCACTGCTGCAGGCTGGTAGAAGCTGTGCCACTGTTGTTGGACGGGTCGTGCCTGGTGTTGGACGGGTCATGCCTGGTGCAGAAGTGTGTTAAACTCCAGACTGGATCTTTTCCTCGTTCTGTCTGTGTCCCTCTGCCCTCCCATTTGTTTAGCTAGGTGTCTCCGTGATCCTGCTGACACAGACCAGGTCATATATCGAAAAAGCAGTGATAGACCAGTCGATCCTACGTGGAGATGATGGACAGCTAGAAGCAGGAGAGAGAGAGTGACAGTGGTCCTGGTAGAAATGTATATCTCATGGGCCTGACAGGAATTCGATGGGCATGTTTTCCCTCTCGGGAGATAAGGAGGGCATCTTGTCCCCCACGCCTCACAGTTGTGAATGGGCATCTTCACGGTGGGGCTCATTATATCATTTCTGTAATAAGATGGAAATCAATATGTCCATTAGACATTTAAAGAGCACAGCTATATTGAGAGCTGAGACGTTGAAGGTGGGCTGATGAATTACACCTTGTACATACACCCATGCTCATACTCTCTCTCTTTTCCATACTGTTTCTTTCACTCTCTCTCTCTCTCTCTCTCTCTGTTTGTCTCTCCCTCTCTTGTTCTTTCTGTTTTTCATATTCTCAGACATTCTTGTACATGTGAATTCATCCTAACCCTGACATAATGAAATTGTTGGTGAAAACTTTCACCCAGATTTATTTGGATATGTCTTGTTTGTGGGCTTCCTGTGAAATGACAGTGGAAAATTTTTGCAGTTGGACAGTCGGGTCCCTCCGGGTCGTTCATCGTCACATAAGGGAAGTGAAAGTGTGAATATGCCTCAGTGTGTCAGGGTGCATTTTCTTCTCATGTGGTGACACCCACATGACCGTTAGGATATGACATTTTTTGGTTGCGTTATTGACATTGCTACAGACTACAAAAAAACAAAAAAACAAAACAATATATCTGCAAACTCTTTGTGTGAAGCATAATTTTAAATATTTAAATATTTAAATTCATAATTGCTGCCTGCTTTTTAAAAAATATGCATTAATATGTAGTTTAAAAAAAACTTTTCCATAACAAACAGGGTTCAGTCCTTGTGAAAAGTTCCATCCGTTGAACAGAGGGACGGATCTTGGGGCAGAAGCGTCCTCTGTGTCTGGGATCTCTCCCTGCTCTGCCATTCAGCTTTCCCACTGACCTGAACGCCACCTGTCCCACACATGTTTCTCCGCTCGGCCAGAACGACGTTTCTCCAGGAGCTCTGCGGCCGTCTGCACTCCGCACCTCCCAGTGTTCCACTGTGCCGCTGATGCTTTTATTAAAGGTAGAGTTACGTGCAAAAATTGCCCAAACAGACAAAGCCCTCAGAAACGGAACGAGGTTTCCAGATCCCAACAGCACATTCGAAAATAGCCATCTAATAGATTAATCCTGCCAGCGGTTGTCTAATGCTTGAAGTATTTACAAATCCCAAAGTCTCTAAAACAACGGTAACAAACAATAGGCTATGAAATCTCCTATTCATAACTATGGCATCATCATTTTCAGATTCTAGTTGGTGTGGCATATTGCAAAGGCGATTCTGCCTTGGGGAATGTGCCCTGACTAGACATGTTGTGACTGCTGTGACTGTCACCCATGACAGCCTTATGTCACCATTACATTCATAGCCAGTTCAATAGCCTTTGACAGCCACTGTTTGCACAGCAATGGTAGGCTTTTCAAGCAGCTTTAAGTGCCATACCAAAAATCAATCGCCTCATTTTGAGCATTAAAGCCGTTCTCGCATAATTGGCATCCTTGTTGTCTTTATTGATTTGTCACTGTTAACTGCAGCTGGCTGCAAAGTGGATTTCTCAGCGCTGCAGCCTGTCGCCCTGGGATAATGTACGGCTGCGTTGCCACAACACATCAAACGGCACACGCACTGCATTGTGGGAGGACGTGATGTTTGCTTTTTGCATGCTGGTCCCCACGTCACGTTTTAGTCCATTGTATTCACTGGTCTGAATTTTATCTTATCAAATGCAGTGTTCACATAGTCATGTGCCTGTTTGCTCCTGCTGTAATGACCTGTAGACCATACAGGTGTCACGTGCTTTGGCCTGCACCCTCAAACAGCACTGTGTGTTTACGGTTCCATGAAATAACTGTACGGACAACAGTGAATCACTGTACCTGTTGAGGAGTTGGCTTCATTCACAGCTGTCATGAGCTGAAAAGTTGCAGGAAGTCATTCTGACATGAGTATACAGTGCGTTAACACTGTCCAGATCTCCGGCGGTGTTGAGGTTTAACTCAAAAGCAGACTGCAAGAGGAGGACATGTGGGACCGTATTAAAAACATGGTGTACACAACGGAGTTCTTATAATGGTCCCAGTTCCTGAGGGCAGCTCCCTATTTCACACCAGGACTGTACCGTGCAGAACGAAATTGGCAAAATATTACAGGCCGCCATGGTGTTGCTTCTGGACGCTTATCCGCCAAGCTGGTTCCAGGTTGGGGACAGTAACCACCCATGCTCCCCTCTCAGGCCTGCAGAGGCCATGGAGGAGCCCGTGGTGCCTCCATCTGTCACAGCTGGTAGCGGTGTCTTTGTCTGTGTCAGGAGTGGGGGGTATGGAGGTCCAGAGATTTGTTTGTGGTGGGAGTTGACTGAATGGCCCTCCATAATGATCCTCCACTTCCTAAAGCACTCAAGCATCACCACCCCCCTTCACCTCCCTGCCCTATCTCTGAAGATATTTACATATGTAAAGTCCAGCACCTCCACCCTGGCCTGTCCTGCCTCTTTAGGGCCGTCCCGAATGGAGACTCTCTCGCCGTTTACCTACAATGCTACTGGTTTTTCACACGTATGTGTTTCTAGAAAAGAGGTGTGAATGCTAAGCAACAGAAGAGTTCACGTGGTGACTGCTTACCGCCTTGTTTGGCACACTGGGTTGAAGAGGCAGATGCAGATGTCATTGTTTTTTGTCCCCAGACCATTTGTCCCCAGCCTTAACTGTAGTACAACACAGGAATGAATCTAATGTATATGTATGTGGGTTTCTGTACTTCACGGCTGCAGTACTTAAAAAAAAGAAAGGAAAAAAAGAAACCTCAGCGGCTTGGGAGAGGTGTCGGAAAAGTTCTTCGGCACCCCACCCCCGACTGTGCGCACGCTCTGTGTGGACAGTATATGATCAGGAACATGTAAACACTTCACCCCAGATGACGTGCCACATACAGACTCTCAGACCCCTCAGCTCTGGCACCAGAGACAAGGTCTGTGAAATATGAGCGGGTTTTGGGGGAAAGCGACATCACTTCAAAATGAGTTGTGAAGAGAGAAGTCTGAAACTGAGCACTTTGGTCAAATTACCTCAGATAAAGAGCAGGGAAAAGAACACAGGGTACATACAGTATCACAGCTCTGTTTACTCTTCTGCCACTGGTGTATAAACTCAGTGCAGCTTTAACGGCACAAGGAAACGTCTTGATAATGTTAAATTTTTTCCAAGGATTTCCTCCGACCGTGATACATCTAATAGAGTAATAGGCCCCATTTTGAATGTTTAAAAGTACAGAATTTACGATAATCCTAAGATGCTTTATCCTGTAATCAGTTTATTAGATAGTGTGATTTGAAGCATGTAATCATTGCTGAATAATGCAACATGGTGAATTCTTCTGATCTCTAGCTTGATTAATTCGATTCATTACAAGGGATTTTTTAAAGGAGGAATGGGAGGTCAGCCAAACTCAGTGAATTAGAAACAAGTGGTGGAGCTGACACACAAACGCGAGGCCTGTCCTCATCTGATACATTAGCACCAACCTCCAGTGCCAACGGCAGTCTTCATAAACGTGTGCTGCGCAGATCTTGTTGCTTTTCCAAGTTATGTCCAGAAGACAATGTTGAGAGAGCACAGCCTGTCCCAGAGAGGGGGAACTGGGTGCAGCCCCCAGGTCTGTTTACTGTTCTCCTTCAGTTACCCTGGATTCAGTAAACGACCTCTGTGAGAGCTGGTGTTGATATAAACGTGCAAATCTGTCAAGCCCAAAGCATACCTGCTTGTGCAGAGTGCATATGACTTTGTATGTCACCCACAGACAAGTCTTAGACTTTATGGCATTTTACCACGGCCTGAGTGGATTAAAATGCTTAACTCCCTCTGTGAGAACTCGGCTTAAATACTCACTAATCCTTTGTGAGCTCTGCTATAAGCCAACACTTCCTCATCGCTCTGCCCAGCATGGGAAAGAAAGGATATAGATAAGTGCCATCCTCTCTCTCTCTCTCTCTCTCTCTCTCTCTCTCTCTCTCTCTCTCTCTCTCTCTCTCTCTCTCTCTCTCACTCCTCTCTCTCATCAGCTCTACCTCTCCATCATATCTTTCTCTCTCATATCTCTCTCATCTTCTCTCTCTCTCTCTCTCTCTCTCCCCCCCCCATCTCCTCTCCTTTCTCTCATCTCTCTCTGTCTCTCTCTGTCTCTCTCTCATATCTCTCTGTCTCTCCTTTCTCTTTCTTTCTTTCACCCTCTCTCCCCCACCCCCGTATCGTGGTGGTACAGAGGTACAAGTCCTTTTACTCTGCTCCCCATCTCTCTTCTTAGGGAATGCGTAATTAACCTGGGCCTGGGCTTCAGCCGGGCCTGTTCCGTCAGGCCTGCGCCCACGACAATCAGCACATAAACAGGCATAAACACAGGGCTGGAGCCCAGCTGGGGGAGCACAGCTGCTGCTGTTTACCCTGAACAGCCCGGGGAAAAAAACATCCTGTATGGTGTGGCCTGCGCGCCCAGCCCGCTCCCCTCCAACAATAAACAGCGGTGCAGTGCGGCGTGGCGGCGACGGGACCGTCCCGCAAGCAGGGGGGTCCCGCACCACGCCACAGCCCCGTGATGCACGGACAGCGAGCTGGACCGACGCCCTGGAGAGAACCGTCCTAAAGTTGGGCTGTGCAGGAATGGCGTGCTCGCTCCTGCGTGACCAGCGCTAGGTGTTTCTTTTTCGCCACATGCGCGCTTTGTAGTGCTGTAAAAGCATCGCGCAGCACCTTGCTGATGTTTTCGCCTTTTGCACTGGTGCAACGGTTTTTCTTTGATCACGGACTGAGTGAGTGCAGCTCTAGCGGTTAGAGTGGAAAAGAAGGCAGACAGAAGAAAACTCCCCAGCATGCCTCGGCTGTAGAGGCATGACGCCGAACAAAAGCGTGCCCCCGGCGTTGTGTATTTCGGTCGTGTGACGGCAGCAGAGTTGATTGACCCGCAGAGCGCGTGGGACGTTAATAGCCGTGTTGTGTCTGAGGCAGGAGAGCCGAGTTGAACCCGTCTGTCAGGACGGGGAGTGTCGGAGGTGTTTGTGCATGCCTGTCTCGGCGCGCGCGCGTGTCACGCACAGCACACCAGGACGTGGCCTGCTCTTCAAGGCCAGCCAGACCACATGTGCTGGACCATGTGTGCGCGCACGAGCGCGTTTTCATCTCTGTGTTTTGGTCTGGGAGTAGCTGAACAGGTCTGGTGTTTTCCGGCCGTGGCCGTGTTAACCGACGTGTCTGTCTGTGCCACAGCAGTGGCTTTCCACAGCCCGCCAGTGAAGATCAAGAAGGAGCCCCAGAGCCCTGGCTCAGACCCCAGCCAGTCCTGCAGTCACAAGCAGAGCTTCAGCTACCCAGGCGGAGGGGAGCAGTGCCTTTATGCCAGGTCAGTGCCGCTCGCTCTCACTCGCCCGGCTCCCTCTGTGTCCACCGCATCCCTTTCGCAATGTTCGTTTCGGCTTGCTGTGGTGTTTGATATCTGTGCCTCTGTGTGTCCTGCAGTGCCTATGAACAGAAGACGGCAGCAGCGACCGCTGCAGGACACCCCAGCTCCTGCCCCGGGACCCCCATGTCCCCCATGCCGCACTACTCCCCCAAACCACCAATGGGCGCTCGACCTGACACAGGGTACATGAACCCTCCCTCTGCCAGTCAGTCGCACCCCAGTCACAGTTTCCCCGTGAACCACAGGTACCAATGTGTTTTACCTCCAGTAGTCAGCGTCTCTCTGTTGGGCTTCCTGTACTAACATTGGGAGTCATTAAAAGACTGAAGCCTCATCACCTCTGACTCTTTCCAGCTCAAGGTTCCCCACAGCCTCTGCAGACATGTGTCCCCCGTTTGGAGCCCAAGGCCCGGCCCTGCAGCGCATGCTCACCGCCCCGCCTGGAGGGGGAGGCGCTGGAGGAGGCTCCGGCGGAGGTGGGGGGTACCACCGGCAGCACTCCGACCCCTGCATGCCCTACCTGCAGCAGAGCTTCAAGCAAGAGTTCCTGGACCCCCTGTACGACAGGGCGGCCCACACGGCTGGACCCCCCCCTCAACGGTTCCCCCCGGCTCACATGATGGTCAAGCAGGAGCCCGCAGACTACACCTACGAACCTGGTGAGTGGCGCTCAGGGTCGTGCGCTGTGTCATCACAACACAAAATGATCTCCAGAGACCGGAAGGGCTTAAGGAAGCGTTACTCATACAGTAACACGACCGCTCGGTTCTATTAAAATGGTCTTGCTCCCGTTCTTGAAAATCAAAGGCTGTATTTCAGTGCTACTACTGTAAACAGTGAACCCAAGGCCACTAAGAGTTGTTTGTCCTTTCTTTTCTTCCTTTCTCTCTTTCTTTCTCTGAGGGAGTTTGTTGTTCCTCCCTCCCGTACCCCTCACACTTTATAAAGTTCTTCACTGTGCTCTTGTGCACTCCCTGCACAGTCCCTGTCTCTCCCTACCCCCCCCCCTCTTTGCTCTGTCAGGCAGAGGAATTTCATTGAGAAAATGGAGGGCACTGGAAAGACTAGAATCCCCAGCGGAGCTGCAGGGTGTCTGGTTGCAGCAGCGGCTTCCTTTTTCTGCAGGCAGATGAACTCATAATGGAAAAATGAGCGTAGCCGCGGTAACGTGAGCCTGGCCAGTGGTGGGAGGGGGGCAGAGTTTGAAGGGGAGGGGGCAGGGCAGGGTAGCTGAGGTGTTTGGTGGGGGGGGAGGGGGAGGGGGGTTGTTCAGAGCTGTAAGCGCTCTGGCCTAGCATTCACAGCACAAGCTAGTGCTCTCTCTCTCTCTCTCTCTCTCTCTCTCTCTCACTCTGTTTCCATCTCTCTCCCATTTCTTTCTCTCTCTCCCTCTCTCTTTCTCTTTCTCTCTCTTCCTTTCTCTCTCTCTCTCTCTTCCTTTCTCTCTCAATCTCTCTGTCCCTCTCTTTCTCTTTCTCTCTCTCTCTCTTCCTTTCTCTCTCTCTCTCTCTCTCTCTTCCTTTCTCTCTTTCTCTCTCAATCTCTCTGTCCCTCTTTCTCTCTCTCTCTCTCTCTCTCTCTCTCTCTCTCTTCCTTTCTCTCTCAATCTCTCTGTCCCTCTCTTTCTCTATCTCTATCTCTCTCTCTCTCTCTCTCTCTCTCTCTCTCTCTTCCTTTCTCTCTTTCTCTCTCAATCTCTCTGTCCCTCTCTTTCTCTCTTTCTCTCTCTCTCTCTCTCTCTCTCTGCTGTGTGACTGACCTGAGACAGCAACATGAGCTTGAGTGAATCAGCCTCTCCACCACCCTGTGTGAGATCCCACAGAGTCGCGGTGGAAGCCCTTTGTTCTTCCCCAGTACAGAACGCTCACACAGCCAGAGCCACTTACAGTAACGAAACCTGCTTAACCCGATCAACAAAAACAAGGGCAAACTCTTCATTATTGTGTGTCTCTCCCCCCCCCCCCTTTTCTGTTTGCGTTATTGACAGCTCTGATGGGTGTTGTGACAGGGTTCATCTTTGTACGTGCAGAAATCTGTCAGCTTGTGAGCTATGAGGCATTGGAGGGAGGATGTTTGTGTGTGGACACGCTGTGCTATCTGAGGCGGAGGCCCACTTGGTGTGGCTGCTTATCAGTAGATGTTTCAAGCATGGCCAGGCCAGCTGCTAGCCCTGCTCTGCGGCGCCTGAGTGCTCGGCAGTGTTGGTAAACGGCCCACACAAGTCTCTGAATTGCACGCCTGGCCTGTCTCCCTTTTAGCTGGGAACAAAGCTGAAAGCTGTCCTGCACATGTTTACAGACTCCCTGCTGATCAACATAGCATCCATTCAAAATGAAACTGGAACACACAAACAGTGGGTTGCAGGCTTCACTCTGTGCAGCCGCACACTGCATTTCTGGACCGTGGTGCTCAAACATCTCAGCGGTCCGGTAGCATTACCGTTAACTGCGTGAGAGACGTGGGTCACGGTCTCTCCAAGCTGAGAACTCTACGCTCCCCTAAGACATCTTATCTTAGCTCAGGCCGCTGCATTCCCCAGGCATGAGTCACTGTTCGGGGACAAGATTGCTCCACCTTCCAACCCCACTAGTGCTTATTTACACGTACAAAGAGAGAGAGAGGGAGAAGGTGAGGGAGAGAGAGAGTTCGTGTTTGATTTATCGTTTGATGATTTGATACATTGGCTCTAAGCCTGAGAACATATAGACCACTTTCATAATGTCCCTGCACTTTTGTTTGTCATGGCTCAGAAATATGACAGATGCATCTTCTGTCCTTGACATGTTCGTTCACATCAGAAGATTCTCGGGCTTCATGCATGACTGATGAGTCTGCAGGCAACACCAGCACAGATTTTATTCGGAGACCTGAGGCCAGTATGTTAAGCCATATCCTTGTTTTACTCCACAGATGTGTCTGGTTGTACCTCCATGTACCACCACAGTGAGGGCTACCCCAATCCCCAGCACAGCAATGAAGGTAAACAATGGCCAGATTATATTAGTTATGTATACAGATTATATAAGGGAAATGTGTTAAAGGATTTCGCATGAAGGTGCTTGTGTATGGATGGTGACACTCAGTGCCCAATGTAGGCAGTTGAAATGTTTAGAAAGTGCACATCTCACGCCCATCAGACAGGACTGACTGCGATTGGCTGATGTTGTGCGGTCACTGGCTAACCAAGCCAGCGGGTCTGTGTTTCCACTGGCATCAGCTCTAGTCTCTCTGCTGTCGAGAGAATTCCAGAGTAAATATTACTACTGGAAAAGGCCAGTATTTTTCCTGGAGCAAAGAAAAATAACCCAGCCTCTTTGCTCACTGGGTTGGTCACACCATTTTGGGTCATTTCAGTCAAGGCTGGGCTCAGCTCCCTAATGGGGATTAATTATTGAAAGGTAGTCACTTCCCCGGGTGTAGTGTGCTAACTGCTCATAATAATATGTGTAATTGCTCCATCATTTCTCCTACCCCCAAATCACCGGCAGGAGGGGAAAAATTATGAATCTGCAAATTACGTCATTTTGCACGTTTTTAGAGGGCCATTTTTACTAATGATTGTTGTTAATATTTCACAATGTTTACTATGTCTCTTTTCCTGATATTTTTTTTTACAACAGAGACTCAAAAAACTAGTCAGTGAACTAACACAACCTTCATTCTACCTTCAGGCTACATGTTTGAGAACGACTCCCGTGTTGTCCCAGAGAAATTTGAAGGTAAATCTTGAGCATTCATCTCCTACAAGTATTAACTTCAAAGATCTCCGTCTGAATTGACCTTAAATTGGGTCACTGCGATTTGCGTCACCGTCGACAACAAAACATCATAAACCAGACATCATAAACCTACTATGGATAGAGAAACACAACCTCTTACATCTTACAGTTTGAGATCAAATCCCAGTTGCAGACAAGCCCTGGATTACATGTACCATATAGCAATTTCTTTCTCAGTAACCTCATCCACTGTCTAAAAGGACATGATACTGTCCTAAACAATACGCGGTCTGCCTGTTTGTCCATAGTCTGTTTTATGCTGAGTGAAGTCAGAGGCTATCGTTTCCCATGCATGACTATGGCCCAGGCTCTCATGACATCTTGAAGGAAACAGAGCTGCCAGTTCCCATGGCGAGGATGATTGATGGGTCTGGAGTAGCTGTATATCACTGCACCAGCCGGACTGGTAGAAGCACTCTACGGAGGTGTCGGTTGTTCCGCGAAAGTTCCCACGGTCTGGTTTGGTGAAGGAGAGTCATTAATACAAACTGATGTGACTGCATCATGGGAAAAGTGGAAGCGCTTGACACAGAAAGCTTCATGCCTCAGTCTGTTCCTTTCTGAACAACTTTGGCATTTACAGAACTTTTCTGGACAGCCAAATCGTCGACGTAGACCATACGTAGCTTGCTGCATAGAACTCTGGGTATGTTAGCTATTTGGAGAAGAGATGTGAAAGAACATTAGCCATTTTAGAAGGCCAGTGTCACTATCAGGCATAATGGATGGTTTGGTCAAAACACCCAGCTTAACTCCTACTCCCAAAGAAATCCCCTGAGGCAGAATGTCTCAATCAATGTAATGCACCATTTTTATCCTATTATGAAGACCATTGCACGCCACCAAGGAGCTAAGGTGATTTTTGTCTTCTTCTGCTCAGGTGAAGTGAAGCAGGAGGGGGGCAGCGTGTTCCGCGAGGGTGCCCCCTATCAGCGGCGTGGCTCATTGCAACTCTGGCAGTTTCTGGTTGCTCTCTTGGACGATCCCGGCAACGCGCACTTCATTGCCTGGACTGGCCGTGGCATGGAGTTCAAACTCATAGAGCCAGAAGAGGTGAGTCTGCTGGCTTTAGGAGGGCTTACTATATCACCAGGGCATTCAAATCAAAACACTCCAAGCTTAAAGACAGTGGCATTAAAATGCCTTCACGTTTACAAGGAATTTTAGTTCAGTTCAGTAATCTGAGTTTCGGCTCTTCAATAGAAAGAGAGATCAGTTGAAGAGATTTTTCCAACGATCAGCCCCTTGGTCCCCAGGGTCTCCCCACCCACACAAATTCAAACTCCATTAGCAGCCATGCATTATTTACCCCACTTAACAGCAGAGCAAAACAAAATGGAGTACGGCTCCATTACCAAATATTACAACCCTCCACTCCGGCTGAGTCCAAGCAGGCTGCTGTGGTTTAGACATGAATGTTAACCTCCCATTGTCTGTGGTCAGTAGACAGCTAAATGGCGTGAGTCAGCAGTCCGTCACGCAGAGATACCTCCATCAGGCCTGTTCCACTGTACTGCATTAATCATTCATTGCTGCTGGGTTTTATGACTGCAATTAGATGTGGGAGCTCTCTAAGAGTGCAAACAAAATCAGCAACACCCGTGGGACACGCGTGCTCCGCACCATAAGTCTGCCTGGATTATTGCCTGCGTTTTGACAGATGACAATTAAAACATAACAGTAAGTTTTTATTATGTATAATGAGTTCATTAATGGAAGACTGAAGCCTCAGGCACAGTACTGTTGCTTCTGTATGCAGAGTGCTGTCATATACTGTGGATCGGACACCCAGAAGTTTGACTTTGTTTCTGAGAGAAATGTCACTTTTGTGGTGGAAGTGGTGAAACGTCTGGTAAAACTTAAAAGGCTACAGCAGGAATCATATCAGCAGGCTTATACTTTTCATCAGGATGACGTTTAAAACACAGTCAGTGTCGCCCTCTAGTGAGGGGCTAATGCCAGTCCACAAATGAGAGCTTTTTCTGGCTATGAAAGGACATCAGGATTTGAATTCTTTTAGCATTAACATGTCTGTATTCTAGGATTTTTTAAAAGGGCAGCCATAAAGCAGCCTGCCATTTTCAGTTGGTGAAGTCAGAATTTTCCATCAACATAAAAATATGAAAAAAGAGAACGTGAGCAATGTATGTGGATCATGCAGTAGATGTGTGAACGTGACTGAGCTGCTGAAGGTTCTTCAGAATGTTCTCAGTCTTCTCATTTCTCCTCCTCTTCTCATGTAGGTCGCCAGGCTGTGGGGGATGCAGAAAAACAGACCAGCCATGAACTACGACAAGCTGAGTCGCTCCCTGCGCTACTACTATGAGAAGGGCATTATGCAAAAGGTAGCAAAGGGGCCCAAAACTAGCCCACCCTGTGTAGATATACATTAACACAAGTCTTCACTCCCATACTGACTGGCGAACCTGATGATCTCACTCTCCATGTGTTCAGGTGGCTGGCGAGCGCTACGTTTACAAATTTGTGTGCGAGCCGGAGGCGTTGATCTCGCTGGCTTTTCCAGACAATCAGCGGCCAAGCCTGAAGGCGGAGTTCGAGCGCTATGTCAACGAGGAGGATACGGTGCCGCTGTCTCACTTGGACGACGGCGTGTCCTACCCCTCCGAGCCGGCCGCCTCCAACCTGGGCCCTCAGCCCTACTCCAAAGGCTACATGTACTAAGGCCAGCTAGAGCCCCACCACCCCCACACCCTTCTTCCAATGCACCTATTGCACATGCCCACCCTGTTCACTTGTATATAGGGCTATGGTGTTTTTTTATTTGGAGTTAATTTTTTTCAGTTTTTTTTTTGGTTTGTTTAAATTAATATCACTAGGGACTCTGCATTCCTCTCAGTCCTGAGACCTGGCCAATGCAAACACGTGCCTGTGGTTGAAGAAATTGCTTAATAAAGACCCAATACTATTACTTCTACACCTCGAACAGACTGTTTTCCCACTTTGGTATTGAATGGTAGATACTGGTGTTAAGGATACAACGGTGCGAAGATTATCTGTTAGTTATGCAACCTACTAGGTAAACAAAGGGCTCTTTCATCAACACACACCTTTAGCACATGAGTATGTAAACAAGCCAAATCCAAGTCCTCCAACATATTAGCAGGAAACATGTGACCAGCATCAACATTCTTTGTGACCAATCACATTTTTCCTAGGTTAGTTCCCAGTGTTCTTGAACTCGTTTGAGACACCTCAACACAGAATTGCCTTCAATGATGTAAATATCACTGTCACATGGCTACTCCTTCAGCAACCAGTCGGGGTGATCTTTGACTTGCAGCTTGAATAATATGCTGGACCTGTAGTCTAAGTGGGGCATTTCTTAAAGCAGTAACACTATAATCCAAATAACTTGAATACTATGAATAAATACTACAATGTTTATCAGGTAATACTCCAGTGTTTTTCTCCCCCACGACTGCATATTCCTGGTAGTACATCTGCTCTGTCTATGCTGTTTAAATAAACTCTCTTGGCTTTACAAGTTAAGTGACTATCTTTGGTTTGAGCTAGAGCAGCGGTTATAACCATTCACAGGTTTACAAAGTTTTGATGGCTTCATCCATGCACTTGATGGATACACAACAAAACCTTATTTATTTTTCATTTAATATTTGTTGGATTAGATAAAATGAGGGTGGCATGGTGGTTAGTGCTGTTGCCTCACAGCAAGGTGGTCTGGGTTAAATTCTTGGTCCGGTCAGCTTGTGTGTGTGTGTGTGTGTGTGTGTGTGTGTGTGTGTGTGTGTGTGTGTAGGGCCATGTGGTGGACTGGTGACCTGCCCATGGTGTACCTGCCTTTGCCCAATGTTGCTGGGATTGGCTCCAATCCCCTGTGACCCCGACTAGCAGGATTAAGCGGTAAAGACAATGAATGGATAAAATGAGAACTTCAAACAGATTGGGCCTTTTGCGTGAACATGTTTAATGCAGCACAGAAAGTACGCAAAACATACACAATATATAAAAAAGCTTTTGCACATTTCTATTCCCAATTGTTTCCTGCTGTGAAACCCAATTACAGTACCAAGCTGATCTGGCCTGGTATGATATCCCTGTGATGAGTCATGGGGCATAAGTTATCTGAAATCCTGAAATAAGGACTGTGAGAAACAGAAGGAGAGTGAAAAACTCATCACGTCATTCTCTTTCACCACTTCGGTCACTAAAAGTCTTCTTGACTAAAATCAGGTTAGTATCTGTTTTGGAAGAGCTACAACGCCAGGAAACTTTATACATCATTTTACAATACAGATGGGTTAGGGCAGAAGGCCTGATCCCTAATAGGAAATATAAATGAAAATAAAAAAATGACAACGCTTTCACTTTCAAAAGTGAACTTTAAATAAAGAATTTCTCATTTGTTGATAAAGGTTCCGGAATCATAATGTCGCATTCGAATGGGGATAAAAACCAACCACCAAACCAGACAACTGACCCCCTACATTCTCTTTACATCAGGACTATCTAGCTTCCACTGTGTCAATGCGCAGTCACCCCTCACCTGCAGGGGGCACTGGCACTCTGGACGTCTTGGAGAAATGTTCTAACGTCTGCGGAAAGCTCTAGAGATTCTCCAGGCGTTGGGCTCCTCATAGCGGTTGTAGAGAGGCTCCAGGCGCTGCTGCTTCTTCTGCTTGCTAAGGCGAGTTGGGTCAGACACTTTGAAGAAGGCTGGGGCAAACTCCACCAGCCAGCGTGGATCGATGGTGGTCACCTCCCTCATGTACTCTTTAGTGGTCAACACTAATTCATGATACACCACCCTAAAGGGAGGCATAACAAGACACGATAAGAATCAAAGAAAGACAACGACGACAACAAAATAACAATCAGCCCCGCTACAGGGCTGGACATCCAGCTTCCTCAATGTCCATGCTGACGTACCATTCAGGCTGGCGGTTAAACAGGGCACTGGAGGGGTGGATATAGACCACCTGCTGGTCTATGAGGGTCCTATAGCCTTCCTGGGGGTCTTTTTTGGCTGCATTCCGGAAGAAACCGCTGCAGATTGCTTTTTGCACACGCACTGTGGCCTTGCCACACGATACAACATCCAACTTGTGTCTGAAAGAATGAGAGCGGGAAAAAGTTCAACTGCCTGTTCATTGCCTAATTATTTTAAAGCAGTATAAACTTACTACAGAGTAAGCTAAATTGAACGACCCGTGAAATTAATTCCCTAAAATTCCTTACCGGTCCATAATGCCCAGCATCTGTTTTCGAATATCCTGCGCACGCCGCAAGGAGCGTGCCTGGATGAAGTTCTCGTAGCACCAGGGATTGGAGAACTTGTTGTTCTTCCAAGAGTTGTATACAGCCAGTAAGGTCAGATGGTCTCCCTCAGGCTGGTGGAATTTGGCCTTCTTCTGGTCTGCCAGAGCCTGTTTGTCCTGAAATACAAGAAAACACAGATTATACATCTAAATTTACCTGATTTGCAGTAATTTATGGACAAAAAATAAATAAAAAACCAGGTACAACATAGTTGAAATCTGTTCTTGATGTTGCCATTTTAATTCTGCATTCCTTCTAAATGTGATTTTAATGCTAACCACATTTAGTTCAGCTATACGTTTCACTGAAGCACTCATTCAGTGACGTATTGGCCTTGAAGATGTGGCTCAGGAGTGGATGAGGTCACCCACAGTGAGATCACTCTGCAGGCAGGGGCTGCTGGAGGAAATACCTTTGGTCGGTAGAAGACATTCTGCACAGACAGCATGGACACGATGGTCAGCATCTCTTCACTGCAGCCCAGGTGGACAGACATGATGAGCATCTTACACAGCATGGGCTCCAGAGGGAACTCCGCCATCTGAGACAAATCATGGGGGGAAAATTACTTTCAGCATCTTCATGTCAGTGTTTTGAAGTTTTGAAGCAAGACCAAGACACACACACACACACACACACACACAATGATTTTCTATACATCTCCCCCACTTCTTCCAAATGGTCCCTCTTTCCTTTTTCTTTCAAGTTCGAGGGTCCGGTGAGGTATCTTTCCAGGACTGCACAGGAACCACTGCTGCCTTCACTTTGCCTCTTTTTGAGCTCTTCTTTTAGCCGTTGGCATCCAGGCTTCCTCATTCCTGGTGCTGCCATCATTGGGATTGCTGCATCCATCACTATGGCCGCCTTCTGCTCTTCGTCCATCACTCCTACGTTCCGTTGGTTAGCCAGTACCATTTTGTCTAGGGATGCACCGAAAATTCGGCCACCGAAAATTTTCGGCCGAAATGGCTTAAATTTGCATTTTCGGTTTTCGGCCGAAATACTTTCATCACCGAAACAACACGGCCGAAACAATGTGCTGTGATGACGCAAGCAAAAATCGCCTGCACGTGTTTATTTGGATAAAGCTAGCAAAAACGTTTTCCAGTGATGGCGCCAAGGCAAAGGACATTACACCAAAAATTATGGAACTCGTTGCCTTAGAGTCTAAGCCTACGAAATCCCTACGACAGAGAACGGCTGATCGTCTAAGGCTTAGACGATCAGCCGTTCTCTGTCGTAGGGATTTCGTAGGCTAATAGAGCACATTGAGCCCCGTTATGTTTTGCCGAGCAGACGACATTTCTCAGAAGTGTGTTTACCTGAGCTGTTTAATATTGTTGCAACTCACGTCACGTTTTTATGAGAGAATTTATATTTATCTTTCAGGCCAGTCAGTTATAATTAAATTTAACTCGTATAAAATACATATATTTATCCTCTCAGGTAAAAACGGTCTGCAAGCGAGTTAAATTTAATTAGTGGTCGGCCGTTGTCAGCGGTATCGCCGTTAACGGCCCACCACTAATTTTATTTTATAATATGCATTACTGTAATGTCAGTGCTAAATAAATATTTTCAAATCAAATTTTGTAGTTGATTTATTCTTTGAATAGCAATGTCATGATTTTAGTGAGGTTAGCCATAAATCCAATGTTACTAATAATTGGCATAATGTATTTCGGTGTTTCGGTTTTCGGTTTCGGCTAAGAATTTTCATTTCGGTGCATCCCTAATTTTGTCAGTGTGAATCTGGATCTTAGCTCAGTCATTCTCCACCACCTTCAGGGGCACATCCCACGTTGGCCTCAGGTCCTCTAGCCCGTACTTGACACAGATGTTTCTGTATATTATGCCAGCCACTTGGTAATGGCGTTCCATGTACACGCTGCCTATTAGCATCTTACATCCTGCTATTATGTGTTGGACGGACTCAGGGGCATCTCTGCACAGCCTGCATCTGGAGTACTGCCTGTTGTGGTAGATCTCAGCCTCTACTGATCATGTTCTCAGATCTTGTTCCTGTGCTGCTATGTTAAGCACCTCTGTACCGTCTTCAGTTCAGCCTTTTCCAGCCTTGGTTGGTATTTCACCAAATTTGCCGGTGTTTCATACTACACAAGGGTTTGTCATTGTTCCTGCTCTTCCTAGTACTGAAGTGAAGTACAGTACTGAAATTTGGTAACAGATCTTCCAAGGAACTATTTTACACTCACACTTCCATCTCCTCCTTTGGTCAGCTCATTATGTCAGCAGAGTATCTGATGACTGGTAGAGTGTAAGCATAGGTGTTAATAGCCTGGATGTTGTTCTTCCCTTTCAGCTCACACACACACACACACCCACACACACCCAGTCTCACATACCCTGCGTCCAAGGCGAGTGAGCAGTCCCTCGTCATCCAGAGCCCCCAGCGTATACAGCTGTTCCATGGCTGTGATCAGAGTCTCCATCGGCGGAGCATCCATGAAGTCAAACGATAGCAGGTCATTAATGCCCATAGCCTAAATCAGAGAGACAAAATCGAATAAATTAACAAAAACAAATCATAACAAGAGCAGCAGCAGCAGCATATCTGCTCCAGCATATCTCCATTCTGTAAAATGGCTTTTAATTTCCTTCAAGACAATACAGAGTAACGTTTGAGAGGTCTGTGCATGAGAGGGGAGGGCCACCTTGAGAGAGAGCACAGTGCTGGCCAGGTTGGTTCTCTGGATCTCGGGCACATTGGTGGTGAGCATCTCATCCCGGTAGGCGCGCTCCGTGTACAGCCTGTAGCACTTGCCCGGACCCGTCCGCCCCGCTCGTCCTGCCCGCTGCTTCGCCTGCGCCTGAGACGCCACATAGACGCCACATAAGTCTTCACAAGGCCTTCGTGACCTCCACCGTGGCTGCTTTAGCAGCAAAGTAACTTACCTGAGAGATTGGAGTCACCACCAGCTGGTCAATACCCGTCTTGGAGTTGTATACCTTCTGTTTGACAAAACCTGGATCCACCACGTAGTAGATGCCATCGATGGTCAGAGATGTCTCAGCAATGTTTGTAGCAATGACAACCTATGTAAAAAAAATAATAATAGAAAGTAAATGGTCAAATGGTTGAAGGTTGAATATGCAGCAGGTACTGTGGAGGACAGGAAGAGGGCTGCAACCTTTCTGCTGCCAGGTGGAGCTGGGTCAAAGATCCGAGTCTGCATTTCACTGGGCAGGGCGGAGTACACAGGCAGGATGATCAGCTCAGGGACATCGGGACCAAGTGATTTCATTCGCTCATACAGGATCTCGCAGGCTGTGTCAATCTCCTCCTGACCCGTCAGGAACACCAGGATGTCACCTACACACACACACAGAAGATACGGGTGTGACTGCTGAAAACAGCACGTGAAGAATATGGAGATCAGTCAGTCCTCTACATTTGCATAGTGAACATCTCAAATGTTTGTTGGGACAGGGACTCAACCTGATGACAGACTGTGGGGGGGGGGTGGTTACCTGGCGGCTCAGTGAGATGGATCTGCATGACGGTGATCAAACTGGCGTCCAGGTAGTCCGTCTCGGGCTCTTTGGTGTACAGCACCTCAACTGGGTATGTGCGACCAGGAATGGTGAAAATGGGAGCCTCGTAGAAATACTGGGAGAACTTCACGGCATCCAATGTAGCAGAGGTCACAATGAGCTTCATGTCTGGGCGTTTCTGTACAGTCTTGAAATGCAGGAGTACAACAAATGGTCACGGATAAATACACAGGTCAATAAAGCTCAATGTAATTCAATACAAATTCAATACAATCCATTAAGGACATTTAACCAAAGCAATGACAAAGAACTGTGTGTTTTTACCAACAGAAACCAACACTGGGGCGGTGCCTATACCTTCTTGAGCAGGCCGAACAGCACGTCCGTGTGGATGGTCCTCTCGTGGGCTTCGTCCAACATGATGATGGCGTACTGGCTCAGGTCTGGGTCAATGAGACACTCTCTCAGCAGCATACCGTCCGTCATGTACTTGATGACCGTTTCTGGACTCGTGCAGTCTTCAAAACGGATGGTGTAGCCCACCTGGGTGGACAGGAAGACGGGTGAAATTATTCCAACTGTAAACCTCATCCCCAGCAGTACGAAGGGTCAAGTCACCAAATGGCTTTGGCAAGCACGTACGTGCAATGTCTACATACAAAGCCTGATAAGACGCATTTACCTCCTGGCCCAAACAACATCCGTACTCTTCAGATACTCTCTTAGCCACGGACATGGCTGCCACTCTTCTGGGCTGTGTGCAGCCAATCTTCCCACGGGTAGTGTATCCCGCCTCAGCCAGGTACTGAGTGATCTGAGTGGTCTTCCCGGAGCCCGTCTCACCAATCACAATCAGGATCTGGTTATCATGAACAGCCTGCAGAGACACAAGAACAGAATGTGGTTAGTCTCTCCATCGGGTGAGTCGTCCCCCACTTTACTAGATATATAGCGAGTGGAAGATATCGCTATGGCATTCTGCATTCTCCCTGCACAGACCTGGATGAGCTGCTCCTTCAGCTTGTAGATGGGCAGACTCTCCCTCTGCTCCACGATGGACAGTTGTGTCTTCTTCCCGTACGAGGCCTTGTTGCCACCGAAAGCGTGTTTCTTCCACTCGGGGATGTCGTTGGGCATCATGCCGATGCCCCTCATGTTGGCGGCAATCTGCCTTCCGTCGACTGCAAGGGGAGCGGGGGAGGTGTTTATTGAGAAATGGACATGCATGATGGACTCTTCCCAGGCCAGAGGGTGAACAGGGACCAGAGATAAGTGCAGCCTCCATCCGCCCTTTTAACGGGCAGCAGGAAACCAGATGGCCATCAGACACACAGCTCGGACACGGAGTGGCCACTCCGACCGGAACCAGCTACTGTTCAAAATTATGTAGCGCTTACATAATATTTGTGAGTGCAAGACATATTGAATGTACGGAGAACCCAATTCTATGACGAGGACCCATTTGACTTATCTACTACATCAATCTGCTGCTTAAGCCTATCGTACCATCAGGCAGGGGGTCCACCCAGTGCTTGTTGAGGCCCATGGGGATGGAGTCCATTTCTGCTTCTCGCTGGGCCTGCTTCACCTCCCGCCTCTCTTTAGCCAGGGCACTCTGCATCATGGCTGCCTGAGACAGGGAGCCATCAGGGTTCTGAAAGAGATGGGGGGGGGGGGGGGGGGGGGGGGGGGGGGGGGTGTAAGTGACCTGCACGCGCTTCTCGACCTGTGGACCAGTCACTATCCATCACTATCCATACTGACCTTCACTATCTTCACAGGACTCATGTCCATACTCTGTTTGGTGTGTCCTCTCAAGAAAGGAGGCTCCTCCTCCACCAGCTCAATCTCCAGGTCCTCATCTGAGAAAACAAAGCAACGTGCAAATGAAAATACACTCGGTGGACCCAACGTGGTTTTCCTCCTCAAGGAAGAAAAATAAACACCAGCTACAAAGCTGTAGTTTAAAATCTGACTGAACAAAAGGCAAATAATTCTCCTGCACACCCTCTTCATCATCTACTTTAGGCAGGATCCCCGTCTCCTCATCAAAGTCTGGGAATTCTTCTTTGGACAGAACATTGGCTGCAATCATCTAGAGACAAACAGTTATACACACATAAATAAAACCCTATTAAAACACTCAGCAAAGTATCACAATTATGGCATAATGCTCATTAATTAAGACAATCCTGCCCCCTTGTGGCAATGAAAAGTCTAGCTCAGGGATGTCAAAGTCAAATACACCGAGGGCCAAAAAAACAAATTTGCTACAAGCCGAGGGCCGGACTGGTTCAATGTTTATTAAAAGATATTAAAATGATTGCACATAGCCTATTGAACCAAGACCTAACACAGTGTATATTATTTAATGCTTAAATGAATAAAGCAATATTTTCTTATTTTCAAGTGAAAATATTTTTCAACAAGCAAACATGAATAAAGTAAAGGTTTGAAAAGTGCTGGAATTTAAGTTAAAGTACTTGAAAATGCTTGAAATTGTAACTACTTCGTTTCACAACAAATAACTATCTGACTGAACAGTTCTCTTGTATCTTGTAATTCCAGGACGAAACATGAGAGAATGTGAAGACGTTAATATTGGGCGTTTTGAAAATAAACAACCATTAAATAATGTGAATAAAAAGCGAATTATTTCGAATCATTTCGAATATATGTATAAATATTTAACTTAATTAAGTTTAACGTGCTGGGAAATATTGAAATGAACCTTGAAAGTGACGTACAAGTGCTTTAATTCCACCTTATAAAGATGTATGAACCCTGCAAACACGGACGTAATTTTGGGGGGGGACGGGGGGGACATATCCCCCCCACTTTTTCAAAAGCCGGCTTTGGTCCCCCCCAGTTTTTACGGTTAAAACCAAATATTTAAATAGCGACGAATCTATGTCCCCCCCACTTTTGAAATCAAAATTACGTCCATGCCTGCAAACATGACTGTTCATTGCGCTGAGGCGCGGCGCGCGCAAAGTACAAAATTCGAGAGATGCACGACCTCGCGAATCGACAGCGCGCGAGACGCTCGCGCACGAGCTGAGCCACTGCGATTACGTTATTTTCGCCGCGCTGACCGCTTGTGCGCGCTGCAGTGACTTCGCGGGCTACCGTTGCATTGTGGGGAATGTAGTGTTTGTGCGTGCAAAACACCAGCGGGTGGCTGTGGCCTGCGGGCCGGTTCTAATAGTAATTAAATATCGTCCAGGGGGCCATAGATAATCAATTCGCGGGCCGGATTTGGCCCGCGGGCCTTGACTTTGACATATGTGGTCTAGCTGTACTGTTGATACACAAAGGGCCACCTCCAAACAGACCAGATCTAGTGCTCTGTAATCCAGTGAAAGGGATAAATGAATAACAATAATAGACTCTTTAAGTAAACACTCTCACATATACAAGAGTTCATACCTGTTTGATCTCCCACTTCTCAGGGTCTGAGATCTTGGTGAGTCTCTTCCGCTCTAGTGTGTCATCCTCCACCTCAGGGGCGTGGCCAAGGTTGAGGTTGGTTGGTCTGTCTGGGTTCCTCATGGCTGACTCCTCCTGGCCCTCACCCACAACATTCCTCCTCCGATTCGGGTTCAGATCCTCACCAGTGTCCTGGTCAACATCCTGACAGGCATGGAAAGCCAGCGATCAGCAACCATAATACTGCCAACCGATTCAGGCTCCACTGGAGAACCTCTGGCAGCTGCAGGGCTTCTCTGTCGTTGTGCTTTGACTTACCTTCATGCTAAGGCTAGTCTTTGAGCCTGTGAAAGACAACACCTTGACCTTCACCCTCTGACCTTTGCTGACCACATCTGCCACGTTTGCCACTCTGCCTTCCCTCCTGAGCTCAGAGATGTGAACCAACCCCTCCCAGCGTTTCCTTTACGCAAAGACAGGACAATCCAAAGAAGAGAAGATCTCAGTTGCCAGCAACATTTACTATGAGAGTATGTGATCATGACCACAGGTATTCCTGCATGGGGAATCCCTGCATGGTAACTGACCTTAGCCCCTCCAGCTGAACAAAGCAGCCAAACTGCATGATGCTGGTGACTTTGCCGTTGTAGATGTCACCCACTGACGGCTCCTCGGGTGGGGGCCGATCCACGTGTTTGTCCTTCCAGCGGTCCGCGCCCCTCTCCCGGTCTCCTCGGGCTGGACTCCTGGACCTACTACGGGAATGCCAACGAGTCCTGCGCCTCCTCCTCTCTCGGTCAGGAGAGCGAGACCTGGAGCGGGAACGGGAGTGGCGTCTCCTCCTGTCCCTGTCTCTATCCCTATCTCTATCTCTGTCTCTTTCCCTGTCCCTGTCCCTGTCCCTGCTTCGACTGCGACTCCTGCTCCTCCGTGTCTTCTTGCTGCTGTCGGTGGTTTCTGATCTGAAAACCACAAGGACCAAATTACAAAACCTGAAATACTTTTGAATACACAATATTTACTTCTTAAAAATAAACCCATTTATGACAAATAGTGCGTATCACAATTGTGCTTAAATGACATACAAACTCATGTAACTGACTCTGAGACCTTCTTAGTCAAAGTTGGAGCTTTGACAATATTTTACGTACTGAAAATATCAAGAATTTCCCTCTGGGATCAATAAAGTATCTATGTATCTACCAGTGATGATCATGAATCACACCTGTGTTTGCTGCTCTTGGACTCTGCTGCAGTGACACTGGGCATAAACATCTCCAGCTCTTTCATAGCATCTGCAGCAACCTTCACATCATCTTCATCCAACAAGCTCTGCTCCAGGAAAAGGTGCAGGTTATCATCATTATTCTCTTCAAATGACAGAACTCATACAACTGGAACACTATCATTATTACTGTCAAGACTATACCAGTGAGAAGAACATACTCTAGTGTTGGGATTATCTGGTCTGCACAGAGCAGGAAACATCTCCTTTAACCGATCTTTTTCACTCTTCGGCTTGACAACAGGCTCACCTCCTACAAGACATAAAAAACACAAAGTCAGAATGTACAATAACACATTTTCTTTGTAATTGTACAGTCTTGACTACAAAGCCAAAATGAAATGATTGTTTACCTTTACTCGTGGACGCTTTAGACGGCTGCCGCATGGTCTGAATGAGTCTGAGCAAGTTGCTAATGAGTGAATCCTACAAGAAAATAATTAACTATGACAATGTCTTATTTTCATTGTTATGTTGAAAATAACTGCATTTATCCAATCATTTATGCAATCATTCATTTTTGAAACAGTTATTTTAAAAAAACAAACCAACAGATCAAGTAACTAATATGTTCTGTTGGTCTACATTCATCTAATGCATAACAACACTTACTGTAAACTCAGCTCCATTTTTAAGAAGTACTGACTTGAACCCGTCAAATGTTGGATGTTTCTCCGCAAGACTGATGACAAATTCAGCTGCAAATAAAGCGAGATATTAGTATTTAAAAGTATTTATTAGTATATATGAAACATGACACATTTCAAGCTACCGATTTCAGCTACACACTCACGTGTATCATGACAGCTTGGTGAACATATTAACCCAACTAAGGACTATAGTTTGTTATTTCAGCATAACCTACTCTAAGTGCTGTAGAACAGGTTATTTAGCGCACGCTATCTAGCCACTAGTGCGCGAGACAGCTGGCTAACTAGCCGAACTAACTAGCTCGCAATTCTTCAGTTACATAGAATAACGGAGAAATAACGTAAAAAATATTAGCTCACCAAGGTCCTTGTCGCTGATTCCTAAATGGTTGTCAAGCTCAGTACAAACTTTCGACACTAAAGACAAATACTCGAGCTTCTTAAGCTCGTCTTCTCCGACGTCAACCATTTTCAACAAGCTAGCGAGCTACCGTTGTTGTTGTCGTCAGGAGGACAGGAAGTAAAAACATTCTTTTGACGTAATAAAGACTTCTTCTTCCGGAGTATTATTGACCAAAAAAAAACTCGGCTCCCCCTTGTGGAATGGTCTGGTATTAAACTCTAGGTTTTATTAGAGAAACAATACAAAACCCGGAGACAACTACGTATACAAATACATGAATTTCGTTTGAAGTTTTCAAATAACTAGTAACGTCACGTCTGTGTCAAATTCACTATATTCATCAATCTAATGACCCAAATGGCGAGTTGGGTATATTATATGTATAGCGACCTCCTGTGGTAAAGCTGTGAACTTCAAGCATTTTCACTGACAAACGTCAGAATCTGGAGACCGGAGGCAGGACTTTGTGCGGACTGAGGATGCTCAGGTTTGTCTGGACATGGTCACTGTCGTCCACAAGACATTTCGGACCATCCAGACTTCTGAGTGGAGTTTTCTTGAGAAACGACAGAACTTTGACCAGCCGCCGGGGCTCGGGACCCTCGTCCACCCACGACTTTGACAGTTATCCTACACTCCTATATTACAGGTCGTCTTTGGGTAACTTCAGGTAAAAATATGTCGAAAGGTCTCACGCTAATTTGTATAAATTAGCTAGATAGATAGATAGGTTAATTAACTGCTATCCTATCAGTCTAAGACTACTAGCTAGATGATATCAACAAATTTAGCTAGGTAACAAGCTAACTGATTAGCAGTCTTGTTTGCCCAATTTAGCTGGCAAACAAGGGAAATAATAGTAAGACCAGATCCATACTAGCTAAACTGGGCCAGAGAGTAGCAGTCTATTTGTCTCTACCAAACCTGACTCACTCATAACATACTGGTTAGCTGGCTTGCTATTTAACAGAATTCTGTGAAGTTCAGCAACTAAAAGGCACTCGTTTTTTTCTGTCTTTTTCACATGTGGCATAAATAAAACGAATATAAAGACTGTGAATTATTGTGAATAAGTGAATTATTGACACTACATCAGGTACACACTCATATGAGGTACCTCTGTGTAGGAGTCATCCAGCCTGCTTTAGTATGGCGTCAGGGAGCAGCGGGGGGGAGAGTTTACACCCACCGAAACACAAGAATCGCCTGAGCAAAGAAAGATCCCCATACCTTCTCCAGCATGCATTCAACCCTGTTGACTGGTGAGGGCATTCCTGCAGAAGGATCTGGTCTGGTTGCTGCTTTTTTGATTCAAAATATCTCTTCAAAGCTTCCTATTCACAACTGCCTTGAAGAACTGATTGTGTGTGTAGAATTAATGTGCGACTGCTTGTATATTTTGTTGGGATTCAGGTTCCCATGGGGCCAAGAGGCATTCGATAAAGCAAAAAGTGAAGACAAGCCCATTTTCTTGTCAGGTAACAGGGAACATGTTTATCATAAACCATTTCTATGATTTCCCCACTCATTGAACACTGTTGCACTCCGTCACAGTGGGTTACTCTACCTGTCACTGGTGTCACGTGATGGAAAAGGAGTCATTTGAGGATGAAGAAATCGGGAAGATCCTTAGTGACAACTTTGTTTGCATAAAAGTTGACCGCGAGGAGAGACCTGATGTTGACAAAGTCTACATGACATTCGTACAGGTGTGATCTAATACAGAATCAGACTGATCCGATTCTCAATTATGTAGTGAAACATGATGGAATATGCGTGAAGCAGGTTCTCGTCTTTTCTGTCATCATAGGCAACCAGTGGCGGTGGCGGCTGGCCAATGAGCGTGTGGCTCACTCCAGATCTCAGACCCTTCCTGGGCGGTACCTACTTTCCTCCACGAGACTACGGGAGAAGACCTGGATTTAAAACTATACTGTTGAGGATAATTGAACAGGTGCGGTGCAGATCGCCTGCTGTGACCTGCGGATGCGTGCTATGTGATGAAGATGTATGATGAAGTTAACATCCACCATGTGTAGTGCTGACCGGCCTCGGTCGTCTCTGCGTGGTCGTTTCAGTGGCAGGACAACAGGGAGGTCCTGCAGTCCAGCGGGGAGAGAGTTGTGGAGGCTCTGCGGAAGGGCACCTCCCTTTCTGCCCACCCCGGAGATGCTCCACCTCCAGCCCCGGATGTGGCCAGCAGATGCTTGCAGCAGCTGGTCCAGTCATACGAGGAGGAATACGGAGGCTTCCGAGAGGCTCCCAAATTCCCCACGCCAGGTAAGCAGATGGTGAAAAGAGTGGGAATAGCCTACGCCAGACGCATCAGAGGAGAAAAATAGCGCTGAAGGACTATTGCTGACGAAGCTCTTTATGGTGGATGGGTAGTGGAGCACGTGTGCAGACTTGGCACTGAGCAGGTTTTCCACCTGTTGTACTGACGGGCCTGTGCCTTTTGGGCTGATAGTGAACCTGGTGTTCCTGATGTCCTTTTGGGCTGATAGTGAACCTGGTGTTCCTGATGTCCTTTTGGGCTGATAGTGAACCTGGTGTTCCTGATGTCCTTTTGGGCTGATAGTGAACCTGGTGTTCCTGATGTCCTTTTGGGCTGATAGTGAACCTGGTGTTCCTGATGTCCTTTTGGGCTGATAGTGAACCTGGTGTTCCTGATGTCCTTTTGGGCGGTAAATCGTGCTGCGTCCGAGGGAGCAGAGGCGCTTCAGATGGCTCTCCACACCCTCAGAATGATGGCATTAGGGGGGATTCACGACCATGTGGCGCAGGTAATCCACACACCCCCAGTCACACTCTGAATGGCCATTGACCACAAAGGGAACAGTCTAGCACCAAAAGTTTCTTTTCTTTTCTTTTCTTTTCTTTTCTTTTCTAGGGTTTTCACAGATACTCCACAGACTCCTCTTGGCATGTGCCCCACTTTGAGAAGATGCTGTATGATCAGGCCCAGCTGGCAGTGGCATACATCATGGCCTACCAGGTGTGTGTGTGTGTGTGTGTGTGCGTGCCTGTGTGTGCATGTGCATGTGTGTGCACGCATGCAAACATTTATGCAACAACACCAATATTCTATTGCCATGATCTGTATGATAATACTTCAAATCTGACTGTCCATAGACATCTGTTCATCTTTAATCAATCTTTATAATCTAAGAATCTATTTTAGTTATCTAATCATCCCCCAAAAATCAAGATCTTTTGATTGTCCTTAGTTTGGAACAGGAATATGGGTCTATTAAGTCTGGTACGTTGGCTTACTGCAGATGTAACTCTACATGTTCACTTAAAATAAGGTCAGAGGAGCCAGCGGGTTTTCTAAATCTGTTGCTCCCTGGGATGTATGGCTTGCTTCAGCACTTCACTTGATGTAACACTTGTGTGGTTTGGGTGTTTCTCCACTGTTGCTTCTGCTTGCTCCAGGTAACCGGAGAGCGCCTGTTTGCAGATGTGGCCCAGGACGTGTTGCAGTACGTCTCCAGAGACCTTAGCCACGAGGTAAACCATCTTTCTACTTATTAGCTCCTGCCTGCTCTGCTTTGCTGACTTGGCACCGCAGCCAGACGGGAGAAGAATGTTCCGGGTCTGGGCCCGTTCTGAGGTCGACCTGCCTCCATGTGCCGGTGCAGCACGGCAGCCATTTTGTGATGATGAATGGGTCCCTGCCAGGGAACAAAAGGAGCAGTTCACATCCTCTGAATCATTAAAATCATGTTTGTGGTGATTTATGAAGTAATTATGTGTTAAGATGCTCATTTACTGTACACAGTCTGTTCTGTTGGTGAGGGTTTTTGTTGGAGGTCAAGTGTTGTGCATTTACGCTATAAGGATGAGGTTACATGGCAAGATCTGTAATCAGCAGGAAATCAATCTTTGGCTTGTGCTGACTACCTCAGGTTCTAAGGGACTATTATAATAGGCCGTTTTGGTACTGTGTTTAGTTCTGTATTATCTGTGATTAATCTAGCTATATACTTTTGAATGTACCGTAGGGAGAGAGGATGACAGAGGAACTTACTTATTCTAGAAATGACAGCATAAATTTTTAATTTTCATATGTTAGTGGTGACTGAATGCAAATGTTTACCAAAGGTTTATTAACTATTAACACTCTACTGCCCCCTGCAGTCTGGAGGCTTCTATAGTGCAGAGGACGCAGACTCACTGCCCACAGCTGAGTCCACAGAGAAGAGAGAGGGAGCGTTTTGTGTGTGGACGGCTGGTGAGCTGAGGGAGCTGCTCTCCTGCGTGGTGGAGGGGACCAGCGGCGGGTCCACGCAGGCCGACGTCTTCATGCACCATTACGGCGTGAGAGACCAAGGCAACGTAGAGCCGGAACAGGTGCACTGCTTCTGTCTGGGTGTTAACCAAGTACACTTCTGTTTTTTTTCTCATCCAGGCTCTTAAAATATGGCAGTCTTGCGATGCCTCCGCTGCCGTCGTAGTGAGCGCCTGTTCTCCAGGGAGGCTTCATTCGTCTGCAGACAAACGTTCGCTCTGCTCTCCATTCACATTCTGGGCGTCGTCAATCAGGCACTTCCACATGGAATTTAGCCACTAAGGTTTAAAACAGCTGGTATCAGGCATATACTGAAGAAAAGTAATGGTGCTCCCCATAGTCTCAGCAACTATACACCAAAGTAAAAATGTTCCCTTACTTAGCAGTGTTATGGTGAAGCTGGTTTTCATGGAGTTATACTACTGTCTCAATTCCAGAATCTTTAATGAGTCTGTCCAGTCATTTGAGTTCATTATAGTACATAAACATCACTTCTTAAAGTTTTTAATGATCCTAGAATTATTCAAGATTCATGTCTCATTTGAACAGCTTCATCAAGAACTCTCTCTGCCCCAGATCTGGTTGGCCTCGCAAATTCTGTATTAAATCAGTTCTGAACCTAGCTGAGTGACCATGAATATTGTGTTGCACTTGGAACTCGCAGAAGTGTCAAACTTTGCCCTGTCCAGTATCTCAGAGTTTGATGCAGCACTATTTAACCTGCACAATGAATAAATGCACCATCTCCTTTCACCAGCATGCAGACAATACACAGCTGTGTGCCTATAGCTCCTGACCACTGAAGGTCACTCAGCAACTTGTATGACTGTCTGGAGTCCTGGATGAGTCACAGGTTTTTTTTAAACAAAGACAAAACCCATTTCCTTGTTATGGAGAATGGAGCACTGAGAAATATTTTACTGCAGAACTGAGAATGTTTGTAAGGGCCAAAAACTGAAAAATCTGGGTGTGACGTCTCACACAACCTTAATAACCTTGCAGAGAGTGCAGAATGCTGCCGCTGGAGTTCGGAGTGCATGAGAACGAGGGTCAGAGGTCATGTGTTCTCTGGCATCTGCACTAGCTCCCTCTGTTTTCAGAATTCACATGAAGAAACTCTTTAATGATTTTCAAACGCCTTCATGGCCTTGGCAGAGTGTACCTCAGTGAACTAATCATTGGGTATATAATATCTCAGATATACCTACTATAACGTAGCATATATAACGTACCTACTATAACGTAGCATATATAGCGTACCTACTATAACGTAGCAGTCAAGCCCTCTACCTGACTGCAGGAGTAGAGCAGCCTGTTCTTACTGTGGTCCTAAAACGTTGGTTCCTTGCCTCATCAACTGAGGGCTCTTAACAATCTAGGTGAATTCAAGAGGATTCGAAACCAAAACCTTTAATTCGTCTAACAACTTCGCTTTATTTCCCAATATTTTTATATTTATTTAATTTATTACATTTCATTTCATTCCTATTTGATAATATAAAAATAAAACACAATAGGCATATTTATCATCTCTGGCTTCTCCATGTCCCCACAGGACCCTCACGGGCAGCTGTGGGGACAGAACGTGCTGATCGTGCGCTACTCCGTAGAGCTCACGGCCGCACGCTTCGGCCTGGGTGTGGAGCGGGTGGAGGAGGTGCTGGCCAACGCCAGGGCCAAGCTGTCCGCGGTGCGCCGGGCACGTCCTCGCCCTCACCTGGACACCAAGATGCTGGCCTCCTGGAACGGTACACGCCCACTTCCAGCCCCTCCGCTCAGGCTGGTGGTGTAGTTCTCCGCAAAGTGAAGCAGGAAGCCAGTCAGCATGCTAATTAGTGTTCTTATGCTTGTAATTAATTAATCGTATACTGCGTTCTAATGGAAATGGCAATAGTTAATAAGTAGAGGTGGAGGCATGGGTACCATGGCGTTGTCCTGAAGGACTTACTCCTCACGCTCTCTGACCCGCTTGCGTTATTGATTGTTGTAAGCCAACAACAGCCATTACAGACCAGGCTTTGTAAATGCTGCGCTGTGATATTGTTTTCTTTAATAGCTCTGCTGCTGTGAATGTTCCCTTGAGATTGACGAAAGCCTTCAAAGAAACATTCTCTAGCGTGTACATGACCAGCTAATGAAAGGCGAAGAAAACCTTCCCAGGGTTCTGTGGTCCATTCAGGGCCTGCCGATGTTTAACGCTGATCACGGTGACTAATGAAGTGGTGTTTTAATTGAACAGAGATGAGGACATTGTTTAATCTCAGTGGGCTGTAGTGTGGCCCACGCTACTACTCTGCCAATTCACCAAGACTGCCTTTACCTGCAGAAAGAAGCATTAATCACAGATGATGGGGCCCTTCCCACACTTCTGGAACACGGCAACAGGCCTTTTGTCAGGGATCCTGAGCTTGGGCTCCCTGGTACTTTAGATGAGATGTTCCTCACCAAAATTCCTTTTTTACAAGCAGCACCAGTTCTTTAACCATCGTGTTTACCTGGGCCTGCGATAGGAAATGTACTGTTAGTTCAACTGAAGCGTTAACTAGACTAACGAGCAAAATGTGTGCGTGTGTCTTTTTTTTTTAAAGTATTTCTGTTTTTTAACGGTATATACGAACAGCCTCACTGACGAGTGTTTTTGTGTGCACGTGTGAATCTGTGTGCGTGCGCACGTGCGCTTACTCTGTAATGAATCTCTCTCTGGAGGCAGGTCTGATGCTGTCAGGGCTGGCGTGTGTGGGGTCGGTGCTGGGCGATGTGGCCCTGCTCCACAGAGCTGAGCAGACGGCTCTCTTCCTCCAGCAGCACCTGTGGGACGCACAACACCAGCGCATGCTGCACACCTGCTACGGTGGCGCCAACGCGGGGGTCACGCAAACGTAAGGGGCGCTCGGCCGTGTCTCTCAAAGGTGGGGTGGTGCAATTACAGGAGCAGACCAGCACCAGACGAGACTTCAGCGCTGCTCTTCCTGCCACGAGGGAGCGGGGTCGCCCTGCTCTTCAGCCTGGGTCGCCCCGCAGGACACGGCTCTTGAAACACGGAGCGAAGTGCGAATTCCATAATCCAGCTGGCGAACGCACGGACACCTGTGGGCCAGCGGCCCTGTTCCTGTTTCGTGATCGTGCCGGTGCAACAGGGCCAGAACAGACGCACCTTAAATGATCTTTTAAATGATCTCTGAGCTTCCATCACAGTCTGAGATGATACGCAGTGGCAAAGCTGCACTTTAGCACACAGAGGCTGTTCTGGCGAAGTGGCAGTTGAGTTCTCCGTTGGCCAAGGAAAGTAGCACACCACCCGCTCTGAGCCCAGCTGGTAATCACTTGGCACACATATCTGCAGAATTCACCCAGACTCAGCAGAACACAAAGCGTCCTTGTGCTAATGCACAAACAGGCGTTGGCCTTATTTTGGGGCTGCCTTCTTAGATGTAGGCCTCATTATATACTGTCAGCTCAGCAAGTGTCTTACTCCACCTGTGGAATGTTTTTGTTTCTTGCAGTTATTCTCAAATGGGAGCTCACTAATTCTGTCACGATGCTGGCAACAGTCAGTACACAAGCAGAGATGATGAAGGACCTCAGTCCAGAGCATCTTCTTCCTCGTACTGCTCCATGTATTTCTGCTGGACTTCAAGACCCTCCTGAAAAACTGCACACAAAACCCATTCCTATATTGGACACGTTTCTGCGTGCACGGTTGTTGTATGACACCTCCTGATGTATCACAGAAATCAAAACGCCAAACTAGTTCCTGCATAAACATGTTTGTCATCACAGCGTTGGTTCTGGCGGGGAGCCAGAACCGGCCTGGCGTTATCGGGAGCAGCTGTGTGCTGGGTGTTTGCAGAGCTGAGGTGCAGAAGCACCCGATGTCAGTCTGCTTTTAATTTGCATGGGGAAGATTTGCGTCCAGTGCGTGTAATAAGTGTGAGTGTGGAGGCAGGCTTGGGCCCATCTTCCATTACAGGAGGTGGACGACTGCAGCCTGCAGACTGGGAATCCACCTCCGTCCTTCTATTCCTGTGCTGCTGCTTGTGAATTTTTTACTTGGCAAATTAAAGTCAACATTTTCTCGGGGAGCCAAATCAAACAGTGTCAGGTGTAGACCCCAAACCCCCATCCCCCCAAAAAGCAAAATATTTGATAAGGAGCTTATTCTGCAGTTGAAAAATCTTTTTGAAATTCAATTATTGTCAGATTTTCAACAGAAATATCAGCACCGTATGTTGATCGGGTATAGTGGTGGTAATATGTAAATAATTTTTAAGCGTCTGTTCATTCTTTAGTAGCAAAGGAACTTGGTGGAGGAGACACGTCATTTGTGCTGAGGAATCTCATCCTTTGAGCCTTTTCAAATGCATCATGCTTTGAGTGAATCCATGAATAGCAATTTTGAACGACTGTGTGCAGTTTCCTCAGGAGAGATGGGGGAGGGAGGGTGGTGGAGTAGCCGTGTTTTGAGGAAGCCACGTCCCCTGGGGAGCTGAAACGGGGAAGGCATGGAAACTCCAGTCACGGAGCCGTTCGCTCTAACCAGGCTGGCCTACTTGGGTTTGTTTTTGTGGTCTCCCAGGTCTTCGGCGCTTGGCCTCCACTCCGAGTTCGCCTGTAGAAACAGAGGAATCATGTTTAACCACTGAACCCAAGGCTGTTTTTGTGAGCACAGAGCACGGTGAAGTTATTCTGACAGTGTAGCAGGGTGTGCTGCGTTGCTTTCTGAATCTCAGTGGAACTGTGCAGATGGCGTCTTCATAGGTCTGGGAACCTCACGCCCGGCTGCAGGTGTGTGTGAGGGTGGGCCGGCTGGGCCAGCAGTCATACCCCCGTACCCAACCCAGGTCTTCCAGGTGTGAAACAGGCTCTGACCACCGAACCCTCTTAGGATCAACACCTTTATCTCAACTCTCGCCTTTTCTCACATCTCTGGAAATCTGACGTTTTATTATGAGTGGAACCAAGATGAACGGCAGTTGCCCAAGGCACTAGACCTGCTCTGATGTTCTTCTGTAGTGTAATCTTCAGTGCTGTCACAACAGTTCTCTTACACTCAGCCAGCTACAGTACCACCTCCCTGCACATGCCTGGGAGCCCGGGCTAAAGAGGCTCTGCCGTGTACGCTGAAATCATCAGATTAATCTATTTTAAACTTCAAAGAATTCTCTTAGTTATCAGGCTTCCCCTTTCAAGTGGACTGTTACAAGAGAACTTAAAGTACACCTGCCACTCCCCCCAGTGTTACATCAGAAGAATGGCCTGCAGAAGTAACACAGTCTGCATCAAAGGCATGACATTTTTTCCGGATAAAGACGAACTTGCACAAATGTGGTGTGGCAAGTGTTTTGTTCTCACCCTGGATTTTCAGGCTCTGGAAAATGTCCAGGTTTTAAACCACATAGCAAATAGAATTCATGGCCAGATGACTTTTAGCAAGTCTTCACAAAAAAGAGATTTCATAAAAAATGTGTTTTCACAAGGTTGCCAAAGAAAATATGTATCCCACCTTTAAATAGGCAGACGTTTGTGTAAGCTTGTGCAGAACCCTCATAACTCAGTCGCAACACTACAGGTATATTTCATGTAGTTTTCTAATGGTTAAGGCTGTAACCTAGTGCTTTGTAAGTAGAACCCCAAGCAAGTACAAATGTCTTGTCCTCATCACACCTTCTATAGAAAGAAATAACATCACATAACATCAATCACATGGAAACAATTATTTGGACACATCTGGCTATTTGACATCTCAAAGTCAGTTACCACCTGAAAACTACATGTACTTGTTGAACTTATGACATATCAAAGCTATGTTATAGGAGTTAAAGCCTCTCTAGATTACCTTAAATGAACCGGCAAAATAAAACCAATCTAACCTTAAAAAAAAACCTTTAGGTGTTTTCACACATTCATAGAGTCACACCTGAAGAGTTTCCCACTTTTTACTGATAAAGAAATGGGCAAATATTGTGCTGTTCATCTCTGCACTGAACACTTCAGAGACTGCTTCAACACCTTAAAGCATTCTTTCACACATTACACTCTTTAACACATTACGATGTTTGTCCAATGCTTGAAGAGAAGAGAACTGCACAGATGGTGGAGGATATCAGCACGCACAGGAACAAAGAAGCTGTGAATGATCTCGTGCTTCAAAGCTCCACTTCTCCTGCCTGGTTGATGATTCAGACATCCCTCCTTTCTTCCAAGGGCACTTTTCCAAATCCTCATGATGCAGTGACCAAACAAAGACACTGATGGGGGGGGGGGGGGGGCATTAGAGAAAACAAGATGGACTCACGAAGCGAAAGGAACTGCAGCTCGTCTCATACACTACAAGATACAGAGTCAGTGGGAGCATTTGTTTTGTTTGTCTTTTCTTTAGAACAGGTGCAAATAAACAAATGCAAATAAGTGCAAATGTGCAAGTAGAATTAAACCTGTTTTACCACCACCATAAAATATTTGCAGTCCCAGGATATGAGAAAATAACACATTTGCATGTAAATTGATTGTGGGTGCGTGCTTGCTCCTGTTTGTGGTCCAGCGTCGGTGGTAACTTCACCCTCATCTTCTCTAGAGCCTCGGCCATTCCGGGGTTCCTGGATGACTATGCCTACGTGGTGTGTGGCCTCCTGGATCTCTTTGAAGCCACGCAAAACGCACGCTGGTTGCAGTGGGCCGAGGAGCTCCAACTCGTGCAGGACCTGCTCTTCTGGGATGCCCAGGGCAGCGGCTACTTCTGCAGTGACCCCTCAGACCCCACCATGCTGCTGGCCCTCAAACAGGGTGAGACAGGGCGAGGTCCAACGCACACCTCTCACGCCCGATCAAACGGGTGGTGGAGGGAGGGCGTGGCGCTCGTAGATTTTCAGCAAATGATGCTTTTTCGCAATGACGTATGATTTACGTTTTGTCGAGAATTTGGAAGCATCGTGACGCCTCCGGTCGTGACATCTCTTGCATGTCTTAAATAGGCTGCAGTGTGGCTGGGCTGTTCTTGGACAGGCTGAGTGGTGTGGGAGTGCGTGGGAGTGCGAGGGAGTGAGTCATGTGGACAGGGTGATGGAGATCTCCTGCTGTCACTCAGTGTTCAGCATCACTCCACTGCATAGCACTACCATCACCCTACTGCTGATAGCATGCTTGCAATGTTGGACGAGTCTTTCATCACTCTGCTAGCGCCCTGTCTTATGGGCCCTGTTTTGGTGAGATGTGTCTTGCCTTCATTCCTTTCCTCTCATATTTCTATTTTTTACATCTTTCCTCTCACTCTTGATTTGCATACCCCTTATTTCTTTAGTCTGTAGTCTTTTCTTTAGTGCATTTTATGTACATCCTTTTCTTTCTGTATGCCTCTCATATGCAAAAGGGTTGAAAATGCAGCAAACACCCCCCCCCCCCAAAAAAAAAAAAAAAAAAAAAAAAAAAACAAAACAACAAGAGACCATCTGCCAGGGCATCATTAGAGTCCTAGGTGGTTCAATACCATATTTTGTACGTTCTGGTACATTCTGACACAAACTCTCAGACGTCCCACCAGGCCTCAGCCAGCCATTAACGCCACTGCGAATATGACATTGACAGCAGTGGGACGTGGACCCGGGGGGGGGGGGGGACCGTTATGCTTTCGTTGTTGCCACTGATAAATTAAAAGGGACGTAAGACAGATTTTTTTTTGTTTGTTTTTTTAAAGTGACCGCACCATTACCCAGCGAGCCTAGCGTGTAGAGTTCCATTAGGGGCTGTGCGGAGCCGAGTGTGTGGCCCCAGAGTTGCTCCACGCCGCTGTCGCCACAAGACGGATTACCTCCCGCAGCACACGCCACTCTGCCTTTTACACCCTGCCCAAACACAGCCAGTCCGTCTCTATTCTCCTCAACAGCAGTGTGTTTCCTGCACATCACAGAGGCCCTGTGAACATGCCCCTCACACACCTCCCTATGGAGTTTGTTGTTTGTTTTGGTGTGGATGAAGTTTTAGTATTTGGGGTTTCATGCAGTTTGGAGCGTCTCTGTGCTTGTCACATGAATGTGCATTGGATAACATGTGTGAGCATGTGTTATATAGCAATGTTTGACATTGTGTGTGTGTGTGTGTGTGTGTGTGTTTAATATGCTGGCTACATAATAGCATCTGCATGAGACAGTGCTGTGCTATATGTCAGTACTCACCTCAGATCCCTTTCCTCTCTGAGCCAGGTGCCACCAGTCTGTCCACAACCCCAGATGTTTGAGGTCACATAGTGCAGGATTCCTCTCCCCGGACACACACATGCACACAAGATAAAACCCCATCACCTCACAACTGACTGTCACTCTACATGCTATATCAGCCACTTTCACCCCCAGTCAACCTGATAAATGGCCAAAGGTCACATTGATAATTTGGATTATCACCACAGTGACACTTAGTTTGCCACTTACGTTTGATAACTGTAACTGTATCACGTTAACAATGAGGAAAAAAGGCTTGATGTGATGGTGTTGGTATTAGATTACTGTGTTTACCGTTAGAAATGACCTCTTTCTCTCCAGATCAGGATGGTGCAGAGCCCAGTGCAAACTCTGTCTCTGCCATGAACTTACTACGCCTCTCCCACCTGACGGGCCAACATGACTGGATGGAGCGCTCTAAGCGACTGCTGGCTGCCTTTTCTGATAGGCTAGTTAATATGCCAATCGCCCTTCCGGACATGGTCCGTGGCCTCATGGCTCATCACTACACTTTTAAGCAGGTAATCAGTGTTGGTCTGACTGCTCACATATACAGCACAATTCAGCAGAGTTCATTTCTTGTCTTTATTGCCCACAAACAAAAAAATGCAGCTGTAGCTGCCTTAATGACATTGTGAATATTTTACTGTACTCCATGTCTATCTTGAAGTGAATGCCACATCTTTGGTCAGTAAATTCTCATGGAAGTCACTTTCAATTCTGACCACCCCCAACCCCTGTGAAAAAGCATCACCACGACTAGAGCTGACCTGCCCCTGCCCAGGGCAGGTTATAATCTAACGGGCTGGAATTACAAAGTAGATACCAAGACATGGGCAAACTGATCCCAGCACACCCACCTGACCTGCCTCCCACCCAATCCCTTCACTGATTTAATTTTTCTGTCTCGTTTCTTTCTTTCTGTGTCTGTCTGTCTCTTTTCCTGCCTGTCGTTCCTTGTGTTCGCCTGTCTCAGGTGATTATCTGCGGCCAGCGTGATGCTGAGGACACAGCCAGTCTAATGGCCTGTGTCACCTCCCTGTTTCTTCCCTATAAGGCGAGTCGTCTTCACTCTTCGGTTTGATTTCCTCGGTGAGGCTGAGGGGGCTGACTGAATGAGCTACACTGCACTTCCCAATTATCAGCAGTGTTGCGGGACGCAAGTACACGAATCCTCCACCTGAGCAAAATAATGTAAAATATTTATGTACTTCCACTAATATACACAGAAACATCAAGATCCACAGTTAAAAGATGAATGACCTGCAGCCTGTAATGTCTGTTCGCATTTCACGGTGAATTTATCCAACCGACATTTAAATTAGTGTTGTTTGTTTTTCTCGTTCAAAATGTCGTCAACATGTATGACACTTAATCAAACACAGAAGAGAGTTGATCTGCTGTATTTGAGGGAGTGGTTGATTAGGCGTGACATGCCCTTAGCCACACCCACCGCAGTAGGTCATGTAGGACATCCCCCCCAGCAGAATCGATAATGTTACTGCAGCCCAGCTCATGTCTGCTCCATCTTGGTCAGTGTTGTTGTTTGTTTTTTATTTATGAGCAAAACCCCTTTCAAAGATGTGCCAGTACACCAGGAGCACTGCTGTTTTGATACTGACACAGTAGAAGCTGGATGCTACTTGCGTGTAGATGCTTCGTTCACACTCCCTGATGCTTCAGCTGCATATAAACTGCACAGAGACATGCAACATTTACTGAATAACAAACACCAGACTCAGCAACACCAGGTTGTCACACACCGACTTCTCAAAATTAAATTCTTTACACTATTTTCCTCATCAGCGCCGTGGTGTAGTCAAAGCTTCACAAAACTGTGATCAAGCCTCTTTTGCATATTTGCTGTGTATGTTAACGACTGCTCCAGTTTTCACCGTCCTGAATGACACACTTGTCGGTGTGCCATGTGCCTCAGCGGCCGGTCCGAGCCCTCATGCTAATGAGCGGGCAGAAGTAATCTCGCACTAAAGGTCAAGTTGTCAAATTTCTGCCCTGCGCATGCTGGTGCACACGGTGTGAGCCAGGATCTTGGACGATGGCTACACAGCACAACGTGCGCAGAATGATTGTGGAATAATTACTAAAATAATTTGGTTTCTCTGGGCGTTAGCCGCGGGCCTGGCTTTGTGCTGCTTCTCTCCCCCTTTAGTGTAAAGGTCAGCGTAGCTCACAGATAGCGTTTGTACCCTTCCTGCCCTTTTCTACAGCTCAGCACTTATGGCTTCTGCCTCATACACCGTGATGCACAGAGAGAGAGAGAGACACACACACACACACACACACATTACACCTGGCCTTTTGGGGTTTTTACTATCACACGGACATTCCTAATACAACACTCGTGAAGAGCCTATGACGGGGGCTCCCCTGTACCACCCCCTCCTCTCTCTCTCTTTCTCTCTCTCTCTCTCTCTCTCTCTCTCTCTCTCTCTCTCTGTGTGTGTTTGCAGACAGGGATACCCATACTGAGAATCTTGTTACTGTGTAAGCAAAGGCTCTCGGGAGACCCCTCCTCATCTCTGTTAGTGGGAACATGCAGCTAAGGCTTTTGCAGGCATATAGATGAGATGTGTTGGAGTGGCCATGAATCTGGTGGCCTCGCACTTTGTGATTTCTGTGTGCGGTGTGCACCAGTGTGGAGCTGTAGCTCATCAGGTTCCTGCGGCTCTGCTGAGCAGACCTGTCCCTGCTCAAGGAAGCAGAAGTCATTCATCTGCTTCTCCCCTAACTTCAAAACAAGGCCACGTCACGTTTAATGTGAGCGTTACTTGTGTGTTTTGGAGAAGAAAAAACTATTTACTTACCGTAGCCCTTTTTTCTGCCAAGCTTCCAACAAAAAAAATTTATGGGGCATCTTAAATTGTCTGAGAGTGATGGATTAGGGATGGCCCTGTTTTGTCTGCTTTAGCTCTGAATGATTGTACTCTCAGCTAGCTCCTGTCCCCGGGTCATTAACACTGAACCCGGGCTTTGACCCCCGTTGGACCCGTCCATGCTCGGTATGTGGGACACAGACTGCCAGCTCCTGTTAGTTAGCAGCAGTGCAGTGACACAATCACAGAGTCGTCCTCCGATCTGAAGCTCTCCCTCCATCTCCGTTTGGCCCTTAGGAATTTGTAAGTAAGTGCAAATTTAAAACAAACACAGCAACGTAGCACAAGACTGCAGCGAAATGAATAATAATAAACAAGCAACAAAGAAACGACGTTCGTCTCGTGAACATGTGAACAAATCCATTACAGTGATGGATTAGCGTAGCACACCCCAGAGCGCATGGAGTCACCTGGCAAAGTGTATTTTCAGCTGTGGCACTTGAATGCAATCTCAGAAAACGCTGAGGCTCGCTGGTTCTCATTTTTGCATCTAGATTCAATTGCATATCCTCATGCGCCCAATCCACTTGTCCACAAGTCTCATACATCCTCTGGATTTTAGACCAGCTGGGATGAATCCAGTCTGTTGCCTAGACACGGTCGGGCGGAGCTAAAGGGTCTGGCGGTAATGAGTCAGAGGTAGTGAGGCCAGTTACAAAGCGATAGAACAGAATTTCATCTGGACGGGCACTGATAAAGGAAGCGGGCGTCCCACGCACGTCCCCGTTTTGCAGAGGCAGAGCCTCAGATGGAGCTTGGCCCTCATTGTTTGTTTAATTGACTCAGACATGATCGAAGGAGCCAGCCGCATCACCCTGTTGATTGCAGAGTCGGGAGAGCTCACTGAAAAATAGATGACTTTCTCTTATTGAGCCAAACCTGCAGTCAAATCATCATCCCTACCGTAAACCCTCTGGGGATGGGGCTATTCTTAGACCTGCAGAAAACGCTGCTTTTGCGGTGTCATATTTCGAAGTCAGGTTGTCCACAGGAGTAGCCTAGACGTTACTACATATATACAGCATACTATATAAATATATAGTATGTCTTCCTATAAGTTATGGTGGATGATGTATGCAGAAATATCTGGCAACATTTCAGATATATTGAAAGATGTGATACTTGGAGCAGGTGACTGTCAGGTTTAAAATCTTGTACACATAGAAGATCCGTGCTCATCTTCCATGTCTGAATGACTTGGGTAGAGCTCCTGAACATTATTGTACTGTTGCTATTGTACTGAGATGTATTATCTAAACACAGGAACACAATATGCATGTAGTCAGTGCATTATATATTGTAGTCATACATTTTCTCACAGAGGGGGTAAAAATGTGTGTTTTCAGTATGTCTTTATCTGAAATAAGACACACACACAACCTACATTCTCTCATTCACACAAATTAGAGTCATGATCTGCTTCAATATGCAAAATATCATGCTGAGTTCAGAATGGCAGTAGCACAATTGGCTCTACAGATTTGACCTGAAACCCTTTATATTGGCACCGAGGCGCTGTGTTACCATTAGGACACGCTGTGTTTGATTTACACTGTGTCTGCAGTAGACTACACCTGGCACACCCCACAGCCCATTAAACCAGCAACGACTTCTGTCTGCTGCTTTCTTCACAGCTGCTTTTTATAGATATACTGTACTGTGTGTGGATGCAATCACAGTCATTTAATTGACAACTTTTGATTTTGTACATTTTGTTTGTTAACTACATTCGTTTATTGTTTACTTCATTTAAGGTTCATTTAATTGGAAATTAAGACTGTGACCCCAATTACACGAACACAGTTTGATAGGCAACCAGCACTCACAAAGAGGCATATTTTCATCATAAACATTTTCAAAGTGTGACACTATTTTTTCCACATGAAAACAGTCAGTACATAATCCACATTGATTTTAGAGACAAATAATTTATTTTTGTACTTATTACTAATTATTTCCATGTTGATGGCTTAATCAAGTCTCCACTTTTATGAGTGGAATTTCCTCTGTGTGATAATAGTATGTTGAACTTCATCAAACACTGAGATAGAATGGACAGAAGCTTTATGAATACAAAAGTAATTGAATGTTTCAGGGACAATGCTGAAAATACATTTCCACAACACATTACCAACACAGATGAGAAAATTATTATTCTTTTTATTTTATTTAAATCCAATTATTCTGTCATCTGTTTGTTCATGTTAGGACACAGGGTTTAGTTGTGGGGAGTGAACTGTGTCAGAATTCTTATCTTTTTCTTATCTCATTTGCATGTTTTCATTTAATTCAGATTTACAACAAGACTGTTAAATCTAAACCTCCATGTAAATGAATTAATTTCACAAATCACATCAAGGCTGATTAAAATGGTCAGGAAAGGCCTCTCTGCAGTGTAATCAGGTCTTGGTCTGTGGAGATTATATGGACATGGCCTTTCTGCAATGGCTCCAGCGCTACGGCTAAGGCTTCAAACGACCGCTCCATCTCTGTGATGATGGCAGCCAGCTGCTCACTGCCGTAATTTGACTTTAATCCCCTGAGACACACTGGGCAAGCATTCTTTAATGAGCAGAAATAGTTTTTTGTCACCTCTAGCTCAACAAAGAGAAGAAAAAAACGACATTAATTCTGGAAAATATACAAAAACACACTTGTTTGGACTCATCAAGTATGAGTAGATTATGGCCTGTCTGGAAGGGGTTTTCGCTGTAAAGGAAATGCATATGTAGGCAGTGCAGGCACGTTCGGAACGGCCAGTGAGGCTGCAAAGAGCTCTCAACCTAGTGATTACAGAGACGGATGGCCCGATTCTCTAACAAGACCACAGAGAGAGCAGCCAGAGAGCTGGAGGCCTGAAGGAGCGCAGACAGAGACTGAGCTAGACGACTCGACAAGGAGGCGGTCTGCTCACAGCCCGGCTCTCGAGTTCAAAACGCAACACGGCATGGGATTATGGCGTTTGAGCAGAGAGCACTTCTTATGTGTTCTTCCTTTCTCGCCGAGTGTGAGAAACAGGGCGCTTGATCCAGCTGGTAAAAGCACAGGACTGGCCTTTTTGGAGATGGCTGTTACTCTAGCACAGTACAGTCTTGAAGCACTTGGTTTGTGGCTTGGTAAAGGCTCCGGCAGATTCAGAGTTGAGGATGGTGGTCTGTGTTGGTATGTTGGTTTGGGGTGAGCATGTTGAATTTGGATCAGAAGTCTTTAGTCAGGTTGAGATCGTGCCCTGTACCCTGAGGCTGATCTCAGAGCAGTTTGGAGGGGAAAAAAATAAACCCAGCACACCAGGGCTGTGACTGTCATGTCTAACACACTGTTACACTCACATTCAGGTTCCCAAGTCCTGCTCTACAGAAGCTCGGGGAGTTTGGAATCAGAGCTCAGGTGTGTCAGGTCATGAACCAGACTGCTTGGGAAGGGATGACGGTTGTCTCCCTCTCCTTGTTCTTCTGTGTCAACAGCGTCAGATTAAACAGGGTCTTTGTCGCTGTTAATTAATGTCAGAAAGCATGTGTTGCCTGTACCCACTTATATTTAGGTCCTTTCATTTCCTCAAGTGCCATCTGTTTTCAGAATATCTGAAAGACATACCAGGTGTGAAATCGCATAAAAACATGTATGCTTCCAGAGAGTCTCATGAACAGTACAAACATGTTCCTTTTCTTCAGTCCTCGTGCTGCTAAATCTTTGTGGACAGTTGGCCTGATGCAATTTGTTATTTAGGCTTTGTACTGTAGTGCATGGTATTCGTAATGAAGTAGGTTCTATAAAGTCAAAGTGCAGTGGATCAGTTTTAATTCAGAATGGGTACATGGATGCTCCTTGCAGGAATTATAACCCTTTTAGTACATACCCTCCCTATTTCATGGCCTGCGTTTTTGTATTGTTTTCTAAAAGTTGTTCCTAGAGTATATGCAGATACATTATTAGTCCATGCCCCAAAAGGCCCTGATTCATTTATGATTAACACCGAATAGATATAGATACCCTCAATTCAGAGCCGAGAGAGTAACCACTGAAAGACACAGAAAGGTTTGTGCTGAAGCTTTGATTCTCTCAGGCAGACCACTAAGGTGCTCCTTGTCAAAGGAGAATGGAGCTTTACGCAGCTGCATTGGCAAAGCCAGTCAAAGAACTGATGAGCAGTCCGCATGACGGCTGAATGGTGAAGAGGTTACATACTTCAGTCCTGTAAACGCCCAGAGTCATGAATTACCCTCTCTACGCACACGTCTTCTCTAAACACGTGTCCTCTCCATAAACGTGCCCTCTCTATACACGTGTCATCTCTATACACACGTGTCCTCTCTATACACACGTGCCCATGTCCTCTCTATACATGTATTCTCTCTATACACATTACCTTTAAAGACATACATACAGGTATGTGCCCTCTCTATTCACGTGTCCTATATACACACACACGTGTCCTCTCTATACACATTACCTTTAAAAGACATACATACAGGTATGTGCCCTCTCTATTCACGTGTCCTATATACACACACACACGTGTCCTCTCTATACACATTACCTTTAAAAGACATACATACAGGTATGTGCCCTCTCTATTCACGTGTCCTATATACACACACGTGTCCTCTCTATACACATTACCTTTAAAAGACATACATACAGGTATGTGCCCTCTCTATTCACGTGCCCTCTCTATACACACGTGCCCTCTCTATACACAAATGCCTTAATATGAAAATCTCTGTAGAAGACTCTTCTACCTTCATTTTGTGAGCTGAAATTGATTGGATGGATAAATAAACCTGTGCAGCCAATTGGGCATTATAAGCTGCCCATTATTATAACTCCTCTCAGGGTGCGGTTGGGGGTGAGGGTGGGGGGGTTCTCGGGCCCCGTTTGGAGAAGCTGTACTGCACATCAGGCAAAATTGGAGGATGATTCTCTGCATGGACAGTTGATTTTTACTCAAGAAACTGTTTGATATTGGCATTTTTTCTTCTCAAAATCGTCAGGGTGTTAGAAATGGATCACATTATGGTGCTTAATAAATCTGGTGTGTGTCCCAGTCCTTTATATTAACTGCATTAACATTAACTGGTTTTGCACAAAACATTCATTTTCTGTCAGTAAAGTTTGGTTTTGAACAAACTCTGACGTATTTAATTGTATGTAAATCCTGCAGCAGTTGTTCCATGTGTTGAGGAAGCACCACATGATCACACATTAGTGCTGGTAACTGGAGAAGGTAATGAAGACATCGGAATGACATGCTCCATCCCTCATAGTCAGAAATAAACTCACAGTGGATAATTGAATGAGTAATGGCTGTGTGCTCCACCTGTGTGTGCTGACAGCCTTAAGCTTTCTGGAGCAGCTCTATCCTGCTAGGAGACAAAGCTGATGAAATTCCCCAGACTAATCAACTCTGTGTGTGTGTGTGTGTGTGTGTGTGTGTGTGTGTGTGCGTGTGTGTGTGTGCGTGTGTGTGTGTGTGTGTGTGTGTGTGCATGCACACGCATGTACGTGTGTTTAGGTGTGTAGAAGAATAAGCTGACAGACTGGAAGATGGATATCGCAGCGTGATTGTAGGAATGGAATCACATGTCAGATAGCTCATGGGAATGAAGGGGCAGGACTAGGTGTTGTGTGTGGAGGTAGTGACAGCTGGGGGATGGAGATCACATCACAGGATATTCACTGGTATGAGGTCAGAATAAGGTGCAGAATAAGAATGGGGTGGATTCCAGTTTCTATCAGTATGGAAAACCGAATGAGTCATAAGACATGAACGGTTATTATGGCTTTTGGATGGTGATCTTTTCTGTTGGTCAACAAAAACAAAAATGTAGGATTCAAAATGTAGGATGTTTGATCTGTTAACATCATCCTTCCTGTAACCTTTTATAATCCAGTGAACCACTGGCCAAAGTTGACACATTCAACACGCTGTGTGTGTTAACGAGGGGCTGCAAAATAGAACGGTTAGGTGTCTGTGCAGAGTTCCTGAGACCTCCGAAACTAGCTGTGAAGGACATGTCACCTGGCGTAACCCCAGAGTGTGTCTCCTCAGTTTGTTTGGTCTGCGTGTTGTTTTTGATGTGCTGCCTTGGTGAACTGTCATGCCCCTTTGAGTCTGGCTGCTGACAGCCCATGTGATGTCCCCACACGTCTGACAGGAAGCTGCTCCTGGCTGCTAGCAGGAAGGTAATGATGCGGAATTCTGAGCTGCAATAAAGTGCGAGATCCCTGCAGCAGGTGAGAGTGGTACTGCTTAGGTGACTGGGAACAGGTTTTACATAGTTGAGTTGTTACCATGAGTGTCAAGAAAAATCACACTACGGAGGTTCTGTTTCATGGCCATGAGAGGTTAACAGAAAGCAAATAGAAACGCTGGCTTTGACAGTCTGGATTCTTCAGCTTGCGGGGTCTCCTCTCTGCCTCTAGAGCTGTGTCCTAAAGTGTAACCTCCATCATAGCTGAGAACGTGTTCTTCATAACTGCGTCTGACTTTTGGGTACTCCACACTGCCACTCAGACTAGACAGCAACATCTCACTGAAAGAATATAGATTGACTTTTTCATCCATGTGCGTCCAGTCACTGTCTGCTCCTGGGAGCCCAGACTCCCTCCCTCTTCCCTCCTGCTGCTTTATTATTGGGTGGAAGGTGAATGTCAGTCAGGTCTCCCCTCGGTTACAGGGATCGAAGCGGAGGGTGACCACCCCACCATCCATCCCTGCTGCTGCGCTAACTGGTCCTGCAGCAAACCATTGACTATCAGCCAGCCCCCTGACTGGCCTCGGCCCTGATTGAGTTATTTTGGGCTTCCCTCTCTGTTAGGGGGTTGGGCAGAATGAAGGGTTGTGGTGACACTGGCTGCGAGAATCAATAGGACTGAATTATTAAAGGTTGAGCTTTACATGTGTTTTTTTTTTTACATGACTAATATTATACAGGCTCTTGTGTTATACAATGACCATATGTTGATCTGTTATTGAGCTAGATCAAATATCAAATTGTCACAACAACAGGAGATCTGTGAAGGCCAATGACAGGTCAAGGTCTTCTCTGTAGTAACACCTTTATCATCTCTGACTCTACAGGCTTGTCTCGGAGGTCCATATCTGAACACTGACAATCAGAAATGAGCCATTGATAGAAATTTACATTTATTTACATTTATGTAAATGCTAAATGCCATAAATGTAAATGTATTGATAGAAATGGCACTATAACCGCTGCTCACTCTGTTCCGCCGTGGTTTAATACCGACCAGAGAGACGTATGGAATTCTACATTTTCCATTGTCTTTGCAGCCTGGCTCTCCCACTCACTGTCTGTTCTTTTCCACCTCATTGTCATCAATATGACAGCTATTGTGCTCCTCCTGCTCTCCCTCTGTCTCCCTGCTCCCTCTTCCCGGCTTCTGAACCCCTCCCTCACTGGTGTTCTCCTCATTTACATTTAGGGCATTTAGCAGACACTCTGATCCAGTGCTTTGTCATCTGCTCAAAGAATGCAGTACAAATATGTTAGGAGTCCAGATACCTCTGAACACTGAATCATGCTAGATGCCGCGAATGAAAGAATTACAAAATGAACACTGTTTAATACTGACCTGGGAAGAAGAAACGTAGTGCAGTAAAGGCAAGAGCACATTTCAGTAAGTACAGGGCCATTTAAATAGTGCATTAAACCCCCCATTTCCCTGCAGGTCGTGGTGCTGGCAGATGGTAACACAGAAGGATTTCTCTACCAAAAGCTGCCCATCCTCTCCTCGCTAGTTCGGCTCGATGGCAAAGCCACAGCATACGTGTGCCGGGACTTCACCTGTCAGCTGCCCGTCACGTGTCCTCAGGAGCTCAAGAGGCTGCTGCTGGAGTGATGTATGGTGCTGCGGTGCCTGTTGCTGGAGTGACTTCTGATGCTGGAGTGACTTATGGTGCTGCAGTGATGTATGATGCTGCTGTGTCTACTGCTGAAGGAGGAGATACTGCTGAAAGAGTGACTGAAGGAGTGACTTCTGGTGCTGGAGTGACTTCTGCTGAGTGAGTGACTTCTTATGCTGGAGTGACTTCTGCTGATGGAGAGATGCCAAGAATCGGCATGGTTTGACATTTCTCTCCAGATCACATGAATACAGAGCTGTCTCCCAAACAACTCTGAATCATATATTGGTTTTGCACTGAGTGCCTTTATTTATTCTTGCCAGGAAACTGGTTAAGCACTACAGTTAAGTCCTCAGTATTTGTAGAGCTTAACTCCTACAGGTCACTGTAGTGTCTTCCCACACTCCAAACCTTACCTTAAATAAAGTCTATAGGGCACTTAAGTGCTTTTAGTCGAAAAAATGCTTCAGCAGAGCATATGAAGGTCAGGTCATAATCATTCTGAATGATCTAGCATGTTTTCCCCACTCTGTGAATGTACCTATTATTTACTATTAACTTCAGAATACTCCACACTTTACAACTCGTTGTTTACTGGTAAATGGGTTTATCATTAACCACTGGTCAAAGATGATTGTGCTTCCTGCAACACCTGTTTATTATATTTTTGCATGCTGAATCCAAATATGTTTTCACAATTTCTCTATCCCCACAGTTTTTGGTTCAGAGATGTTGTTATGTATGAGAATTATGTATTTCTGTGTTGGCAGACTGCTGCCGGACACTGAAGACAGATAACTGAGTCCAAAAATAAGCAAACATGGATAGAATTTAAGAGAATATTCCAGCACTATACCTTAATTTAGGCTTTACACTGCATATAAACTTAAGACATGTAACATAGTGAATGTGATTTCTGAGGTATTCACAGATCTTGTGTCTTAGTGAGCATTCTGGGGTGCAGGGGGTGGAATTTTGACAGCACTGCTGTGTGGAAGTGAGGACTGTTGTGTTTTTTGGAAACAAACACAATGAAATAGAACATGATGAATAAAAGTGCCATTGTGACTCAACCCTTTCTTGAGAGAGAGAGATAGAAAGTGTGACTGAGCGAGAGTGAAAAGGAGAGAGAGAGAGAGAGAGAGAGAGGAAGAGGGAGAGAGAGAGAGAGAGAGAGAGAGAGAGAGAGTGAGTAGAGGCAGGAAGCCACATCAGCCCGTGCCCACACACAATAGCACAGCTAGTTGAACCAGACAAATATGCCCTGGGTAGATGGTGATTTTGACTGCTAGTTCCCTGCCTGATGCATCCAACTGTAGGGGTTATAGTTATGAGATATAACTAACCTACCTGCTTGCCTACAACCAAGGACGGAAATAGGTGCAGAAGAAGGATTGACGTGCATAAAACTTAAATATCTGACTCCAAATTATAGTTGGTAAGAATCTAAAAGAACTCACTTCTCAAATAGATCAGTACAGGTTATAGAATATACCTAACCAACTTTATAAAGTACCTTGCTATAAACAATAGCCTGCTTTGTCAGAGGTTTATCATAAACATGCGTAGTAGATGGGATACCTTAGAGGGAATTGGTATTAGCATTGATTTACCTTTTAACTGATACTAATAATGAGCTCATCTGGCCCAGTATAGCTATAATCAAGGAAGACCGTGGCTACACAATTAACCAGATTTATTCAATAACCAACAAAATATAAAACAATAACAACCATACTAGATTAAAGTAACAATAATACCTAATGGAAACAGAGATACCAACCGGTGCAGGCTGCCTCACGGAGAAGGACCCCAAAGGAAGCAAGGAAGCCCAGATGAAAGAAGAGCCCAGATGAAAAAAGCAACCCCTGCACCCACAAACTTCTCTTTTTATATCCCCCCAGCATCTCAAAGGGACAGCAGTCACAAAAACCAGGTTAACCAATGGGAATCAGGTTGCTGGTAAAGACATCAGAGTACATTTGCATACAGTGTGCATTCCATACAGGACTGTCCCCTTTGGGGTGAAGTCTACAAACCTTATCAGGGAGTGATGGAACTCTTATCCTGTTAGCATAACCTTTACCCAGTACACAACAAGCTGCAAAATAAGACTAAACATGCCACACAAACATACTGACATAACTAAAATACAAATGGTCAGTTTTATCCCATTGCTCTGGGAACCTCTTGAGGTAAACCACCATTTGTTGCCCCCCATGGTTTTATGGAAGAACACCAGATCCTGCATCCCCCACAGGAACACATCTGAGCACTCCTACAAATCCCCCCTCAGGGACGCCAAAATGTAGAAACATTCAACGACCCGAGAGTGAGTGTCTCTGTCATAGTGGAGCGAAGGGCAGTGATGTGCTTCCTGAAATAGCAGAACTGGATCAGGGTGATGGCGAGTATTAAAGAACTGGCCAGGACGCATCCTCGGAAAACCCAGTCCCACCAGGTATACATGTACTCCGCTGAAAGGGTTGAAGCACTGGTCAGGATTCTCACCGTCTCACTGGCGAGATGCACTTCCACTTGTGCTTGACGAAGATGATAGCTGGTTGTCTGAATCAGGCGCTGAACCAGCTGTACAGTGTCTGTTAGAGGTTTTGTGCTTTCCTCATAGAACGTGTCTTCCCACCATGGAGAAACATCAGTGTCCATTGGTATCCTACCCAGAATGCTTAAAGGTCCCATTGTGAAGTCATCTCTCACCTCTAGACAGAACGAGTGATTGGCAGGGCACAGAAGACCCCCATAACTGAAAGATGTCATTTCACTAATCACACACCACTGGGTGTGTGACACTTGGACTGCATCAGAGTATCCATGCAACGAATGAACATTTATCAACTTAGTATCATTTGAAGAGACAGGTTGTAATGTATTGCATGTACAGATTACATAACTGGCTGTTTCATGGCAGCAAGAACGTGTAGTAAGCAACATTTCAGAACCCTTTACAGTCATATAACCAGTCACCTGATCCCATTTGACAACCTGATCCCTGATAACCGTACCCAATGAACGTATAGTGGTGGAATCTGGAAAAATTTGCTCAGGGTGAATAAAAGGATAAGTTGCATAAAAACCAATACAACCGGGGCACTCGTTTCCATTGTACATCATAATAGTTGTAAGAAGTTCAGCATAATAGATGGTTTTCATAGAAATTGATTTAAACCAACGATCAAGATCAAGCATTTCAATCAAATCAGCTAAGGCATGACGTGGTGATTTCTGGAATCGGAGATCCAATACCTCCTGCCTTGCTGCTGTAAACAGATCTTGAGCATAAGCTCTGCATGCAAAATCAAGCTCTAAGGTATGTGTTTGGTTAAAAATCATATGACTAAGGTGTAACAAAGCTTGAGCTTCTGACTTTACTGCTTTAATAATATTATCTTCACCATTAGTCAGATGTTGAAAACCAGTTGCAAACTGATTGGTAAGCCAAGATGTATACTGTGATTGTTTGGAAATTTGGTATGTGTTTATTAGTGAATTACTACTACCAAATAATCCAGTGATGTCCGAGAATAGATCTCGCTTCATGCGTGACTGTGAGTATGGAATTTGGACTGCTAATCTGCTTTTGTAGTCATACACTAAATCTTCAATTTGAGTTTTGAGCCATGTGTATGTTTTAGTGTAGGCTTTACAATGTGTCAGATAAGCTGAGAGGATATTTGAAATATTGTAACTAACATGAACCATAACAAGGTTTACATCATGCAATAGGGTCTTATTAATGTTTCCTCTAATAAGACCAGCTAGAGGGACAGGGTATGTATTTGGACACTGTGTTGGTTTGTGGTAGCCGCATGTCGTTAAATTGAAACAATATTTACGTGTCCATGTGCAATTTTCTGCACCTGTCCACAAATTTAGGTCAGCTTCACACCTACCAACACAATACATGCCTTCCCGACGTTTTGTCCAAACAAAAGGTTTGGGAGTAATAGAATAATCCTGTGGAGAAGAAAGATTAAAAAGATGGGATGTATATGTGTTGTGTGTAGAATTGAGTGGTTCTATATGTGTGCACTCATACATGGCAGGTTCAAGTTCTTTTGTGTTATAGCACTTCCGAGGATCTACTCCATTATTTCCTCGCTTGTATAATGTGCTTAAAACACCTGCTTCTTGACCCTCAATTGATTTTAGTTTTATCCATTTTGTAAAATTTGCTTGGCTTGGACCATGGATAATAGGGATAGAAAAACTAATTGTAGAAGGATGGGTGGAACCTAAATTACAGCAAATTTTAGTTATACAATTTGGTTCTGGTGCTACACCAGGAGGCCATGTAACTATTTGCTTAGGTAAAATTGTCAGTGAATTTGGTGTGAATGGCCCCTTGAAATACTTCCAGACCCATCTCCCACATCCGAGCATGTGGCTCAGTTTGACTCTCAATGCAGGTTTCTTTGGTCACCGTCCTAGCATCAGGTGACACCTCTGGATCAATGGGGAGCTTCATGACTCTTCCAGTCATAAGCTCATAAGGGCTGATACCTGTGGCCCTTAAAGGAACGGCTCATAAGACAATTAACAGTGTGGGCTCATCAGTCAGTGGAAGTGTAGGATCTGTACATGAACATGAATAGGCAGCTCCCGTATCAACAAGCGAAAAATCATAACCGGCCTCCAAGGTTAGCTCTAATTTTTGATACGATTACCATGATGGATATTACTGCCGACAGGAATGGAGGCCACGCACCCTTATTGAGGACCACTGTTTCTATCTGACAGGGTTTTGAGGTCAGATGTTATGAACTTCGCTTGTACAGCATCTAACTGCTGACTGATCAGTGCAAGCTGCTCTCTTAACGTCTGATATTCACCAGTAGGTCTAGCCTCCTGTCGTTCCTTTGGCTTATGTGCCCTTTTAAACTTCTGTTTGTTTAGCTTGAAACAGTCCTCAATTACATGTCCTACCTTGTTACAAAATTTGCAACGTTTCTCAAAAGTAGGCGTACTTGGTTTGCTAGGGACTTCACCCTCAGCTAACCACTTAACTGTTGCAAAAGGTCTCTTGTTTGTTTTCAAGCGACTCTCCATCCCCATAACCCACCTGACTATGGAGTCAAAGGTGTTATCTTGAGGATTTGCTCCATGACTTAGTGCCTGCTGCACATGTGGACCTGCATTATTTTTGAGGAGTTGCAACAGGATTTCATTATCCTTAGTTGGCTCTTCAATTCCTGAATACTCCCTAAAAACTACCCAAAGGCGCTCTGCAAACTGTTCAAACGGTTCTTTCCCTTGTTTTGCATCAATGATCTTATCCCAAGCTGCCGGAAATATACCCCTAATATCTAGAAGGGTATCTTTCAGTCTGGCTAACACATCCGTGTGTGTTTCTCCCAGTAAGGGAGTCATGATTCTCCCATCCAGAAGTTGTTCTGGAGCTTTAGATATTAGCTCTGGAGGGATAGTTGTGAGAGCTATTTGCCAAATGTCCTTTGGTTCTAAGCTAAAAGCGCTAGCTTGACGCATTAATGCACTCCAGTATGGCTCAAATGGACCTTTACAGGGAAGCATCCCAACAACGCTGGAATGTGCTGCACATTCATGAAAAGTTAGCTGTCGGCTAACATTGAAGCGTTCCCCGTTGGGATCTGTCATTGTTTTAATGACGGCTACTTTAGATGCACTAGCAGTTTTAGACCTGGTGCAAATAGGACTACGCTCCCTGTGCTCAGGTAACCCTGGAATTGCTGCTGCGAGCACCTGACTGCTTTTGTCTTGTCTCCATTTTCTTGGGCTTACGGCCACATGGTCTTCCTTAACCAAATCTGCAAGTGGGGGTGTGGGCTTTGACCCCACAGCCTGGCCAAACCCAGCTGCTTCAGCTAGCTGTGGTATCTCAGCTGGAGACTGCTGATAAACACTATCTGTATGAGGCCGTGGCACTAACCCAGGTGCAAGGACTGGTGCTGGTGGGGGTGGTAACACAACCCCCTGCTGGCGGGCCTGGTCTAACCTACTGTTAGCAAAGGCCATTAACATAACATCTTCATCACCCTCAGTATCATCCAACAAAGGCATGATTTGAGATTGAGGGTTAAAGATCTGTCGCACAGCAGCCACAGGAATTCCAGCATTATCACAGCATTTCTCCAAAGTTGAGGCATAGTTCGTACCTGCTCTCAACTTACTTTGGAGACTAGCTATTTGCCTAGTGAATGCCTCACTCTGGCGTGCCCAAGTTAGCTTATCATACGCAAAGCTGTCTATTTGTAAACGCATTCTCCTGATCTCCTCAGATCGGAGGCTTTCCAAGTTGCGCATACTGTCCAGTGCTTTCTTGTGTTGCTCTAAAGAGTTTAGGCTGTTGCGGAGGACTAAATAGCCTGTGGCGGCTAATAGTTTGTGTTGCTTAGGCTTTTTCAGTAAAATATGTTGGAGTTTACTCCTAGTGCTAAGCTTACAACCCTCAGATGAGAGCCAATTTAAAATGAACTCATTGCTAGCATTTAGCGACAATCCTTTGATGCGCATGCTAACCAGAGTTTCTTTTACCTCCAAAGCCCAATCCTCCATGAAGGCCTGCTCTTCTACACTAGGATATCCCTGAGCCATTGTGTATACAAGCTAAAATCCTTGTCTTTTTGCACGTGTCGGCACGCCTGCTACTCGGTGGGTATTCCGACCCGTTCTACAAATGTGTCTGTATGGTGCACCTATGTTTTCCCTGCTGCTAAAAGAAGGGTATATTTGTCTTACCTCAGAAGAGACCAAACCCAAAGATGCAGCAACATAGGTGTGAATCACAGACAGCAATCCGGGTGGATGGTCGTTATCTGCTTGCAAAACTGTAAACTGGTTACTTTGTACTAGTACTGGATCACACTAGTACACAAATTTCTGTACTAGTACCATATCACGTCGGGGTCACCAAATTCTGTAGGGGTTATAGTTATGAGATATAACTAACCTACCTGCTTGCCTACAACCAAGGACGGAAATAGGTGCAGAAGAAGGATTGACGTGCATAAAACTTAAATATCTGACTCCAAATTATAGTTGGTAAGAATCTAAAAGAACTCACTTCTCAAATAGATCAGTACAGGTTATAGAATATACCTAACCAACTTTATAAAGTACCTTGCTATAAACAATAGCCTGCTTTGTCAGAGGTTTATCATAAACATGCGTAGTAGATGGGATACCTTAGAGGGAATTGGTATTAGCATTGATTTACCTTTTAACTGATACTAATAATGAGCTCATCTGGCCCAGTATAGCTATAATCAAGGAAGACCGTGGCTACACAATTAACCAGATTTATTCAATAACCAACAAAATATAAAACAATAACAACCATACTAGATTAAAGTAACAATAATACCTAATGGAAACAGAGATACCAACCGGTGCAGGCTGCCTCACGGAGAAGGACCCCAAAGGAAGCAAGGAAGCCCAGATGAAAGAAGAGCCCAGATGAAAAAAGCAACCCCTGCACCCACAAACTTCTCTTTTTATATCCCCCCAGCATCTCAAAGGGACAGCAGTCACAAAAACCAGGTTAACCAATGGGAATCAGGTTGCTGGTAAAGACATCAGAGTACATTTGCATACAGTGTGCATTCCATACAGGACTGTCCCCTTTGGGGTGAAGTCTACAAACCTTATCAGGGAGTGATGGAACTCTTATCCTGTTAGCATAACCTTTACCCAGTACACAACAAGCTGCAAAATAAGACTAAACATGCCACACAAACATACTGACATAACTAAAATACAAATGGTCAGTTTTATCCCATTGCTCTGGGAACCTCTTGAGGTAAACCACCATTTGTTGCCCCCCATGGTTTTATGGAAGAACACCAGATCCTGCATCCCCCACAGGAACACATCTGAGCACTCCTACACAACCAGAGCCACGTGAGTTGTTGCAGAGGAGGGCGGTGAGCAGGGGGTGTTGCGGGAGTTCTGCTGCGTCCTCTCTACTCGCTGCACTTCAGGAGTCACCCAGCCATGCTGCACTCTTTTCCCTTCATTTCACTCCCAGGTCAGCTCCTCCAGTGCTTTGATATAGCGGTGCGCTATCACCGAAATCTATAAAACACTGACGAGTTCATTTTCAGGCCTTTCCACTGAGGAAAAGCAAGCAGGATCAGAGTCACATCTTTTTGCACCTGTGCTGTATGTAAAGGCAATCCAATCCGTATCTGTTCTTTTTTTTGTTTTGGTTTATACAAAATATGACTTTTGTCAGGGGCTGCTGCTTTGTTTCTTCATGAGAATTTCAAGTTGGATTCAACTGAAGAAAATGGCTGCTGCCCTTCAGACCTGGGAAATGGACATCAGAGAACACTGTTCTTCAGGACAGTCCATAATCCATCCTCTCCCTCCTGGCCTGGATGCTTAAGCTCTGGGAGGATAGGTCCCCTTGGAGATCATTACTGCAGGAGGACTGTGAATGGGGCTCACATCAGAAGGTCTTTCCCACTGCTTGGTAGCTGTGTAATAAGGCCACATGAGGCCCACTGCACATAGGATCATCTGAGCCTCCAACATGCCAAGAATGAGGCAGCACTGGGAGATATGAGGACAGATGAATTAAAATCACAGATGATGAAGTCAGCTCCTATAAAATAGTGTATAAATGATGCATACCTCATTTAAGAATGGGGGGGGGGGGGGTATATAGAAATAATACAGATTGTGTAAGGTCCTCACATATAGTCCCTATTGTCTACTAGAATTTTTCTCTATTACATGGTTGATAATTACTATAATGAGTTGTCACCCAGTAACCATTATTAATTCTTGGATCACTTTTGAGGAAATGGGAACTATTCTCTCTAATGACACAGTTGCATATTTTATTGGGACTTTCTCGTAAGTCAGTTTCCAGCAGGTCTAATTAGACTTCATCCAGAGCTGTTCACCATAGCTATAGCCCTACTCAGACACTTATTTAGATATTGATTTCTTTCTGTGTGTTTTTGTGGTCTATTGGCTTGTAATCGTTAGGAGTAGCCTAGAACCTATGCCATGTTGATTGTGGATCCATTCACAATTGATTAACTGAATGGTAAGACTGCACTCACACAAAACACCTTTATGTCATGTGTTATGACCTTGGAGACATAACATGAATGTGCAAGTATTCTGTTGAGTTTAGTTCAAGTGTTACATCATAAAACTGGTGGAACCGATCCTGCTGACATCTGTCAGATTTAGCCACCACCGGAGTCTATGGCCTCAACAATCCCACACTTTCGGACCAAACCATAGTCCCGCCGTCCAAACACTTGCACACTTGGTGCATAGCCTACTCTTCCATGGTTTGTGTGCACATGCAACACTATTGATGGGTAAGAAAGACCCATGGCTGGCCCCCAGGACCATTTTCTTTTCTCAGTACAAATACGTCAGTGATAACTATCAGGATGTAAACAGATTAGTTATAGTGTTTATAAAATACATCACTTAAATGAGCTTTAAAAGTGTGCCTAATCCCTCCTGTTATCTGCTCTCTTTCACTGGAATTTTACAGTCTGTGAAGGAATGCAATGCACCACTGACAGAGTTATCAAGACTTAATATCACCTTTCAGTACCACTTAATATAACATCTCAAGGGTTTAATTCCCAGAGTCATTTCATTGTACTGCTCTACTAGCTTCTTGGTATTTCCCCAGAGTTCATGCCCTTTTTTGCTGGTTCATCAAGCCAACTGACTGCCATTCACGAGGAGCAGCTTTGTCCCAGATCCTCTTGTCCCAGAGGACACAATTAGCAGTCCTCCTGCTTTGCACTTTGATACAAGCTACACCCCCTGACTGACACACGACTCGAAAATTGTTACTGTGGATTCCTGTGCCATCAGCTAAATGCACAGAGGCAGTATATCTTCAAAGCACGATGCATTCTCTTGCTTGCCTCCCCCTGACTGTGGGTCCCTCCCATGTCAGTTAGCAGCAGCAGGTGGACCGTGTGTAGTAAAGGCACTGGTGCAGAGATTGATCTGATTTTAGTATTCTCCCTTGCCCGGTGCAGCCGGTCCGCGACGATGGGATCTGCCCATACATATTGATGAGCGGAGAAGGTCGGGGAAAGAGGAGGAGCACACAACACATGCGACGGGCACAGGCAGTAAATTCACTCCAATGGGTGGCAGAGAAGCCAGTGTTAGAAGTGACATTTCTTGGAGCTCTGAGAGCACCAGACAGAGGGGACATGTCTGTCATTTTAGCAATGTCCCAACTGGCTACTGCTCTAGTCTTGAATAACTGGTTGCTGATGTGGTCATGTGAGGTCATATACACTGGAACCATTACTGTCACTCAGGCTCAGGTGTCGAGGCTGCTGGCACTGCAAAATCAAACCCTTGTAAAACATTCATCATTATGTTGAAATGGCAGTTGTTGTTTTTTGTAGAACTTTTCTATGCTGTTTCTTGCTGTATCGTAAATAGGTCAATGTTCCTGAAGGCAAAGTATTTCATGAGATTTAAACAGTGAAGGCAGGATAAAAAGTGGGAGAGGCTTTCCTATATATCTTTTGCCAAACACAGGTTCTTATAAATGCTTTAAATACCAAAATAGAAATTCACGTTTCTATGTAAGTCATTCATGTAACCACATTTTAACACTTTAAACCATGGACGTAATTTTGATTTCAAAAGTGGGGGAGACATGGATTCGTCGCTATTTAAATATTTGGTTTTAACCGTAAAAACTGGGGGGGACCAAAGCCGGCTTTTGAAAAAGTGGGGGGGACATGTCCCCCCCGTCCCCCCCCAAAATTACGTCCGTGCTTTAAACAAATCAAAGTGTTAACATAAAACATTTTTTTTAAACTGATCAATTAAAAACAAATAAGATGTTTTGTGTTCATTCAAACACCATCATCAGTTGTGAAAGGTGACGGGTAGTAATTCTGGCAGAAATATATACAAAGATGTCACATGATCAGCACATAAGACATTAGTCCCTTAACTGCTTAAAATATCCCTTGTGTGATTGCAGAGGAGGATGGTATTACCATGAGTTTACGAAGATGCCCCTCATCCCTTCATAATAAGCCAATTTTAACAGCATTATAAGTTGGTGTTACGTAAGCCATCTTTGTCAAAGTGGATTGACCTGCACATAAATAAATTCTAGCTTGGCTCCCATATATCTGGCTAAGTCCCTAAGTCTAAGTCGCTGTGTCCCTACTCGCAGGCTTCTGTCATCTGACTCTGGACTCCTAGTTGTTCCCAGATTTAAGCTGAGCTCTATGAGTGGTCGATTTAGTGTGGCGGCCTCAACCCTCTAGAAATCTCTTCCCCTCTACCTTCATCTCTTACCATCTCTCAACGCATTCAAGGCTCAACTAAAAATTCATCTATTTACTCAACATTTTCTCACAACTTCTTCAACTTAGGTTTGTTCTATGGGATTTGTTTTTCTTTCTGTTTTTGTTGTTTTTTTTTGTCTGTTTTGTTCTTTCTTTGTGATGAGCAGGGAGTGCAAAATAAAATGGAAGCGATCACGCCAAGTCTCAGGGAAAAAGGATGGTTTAATAGAAAAAGTGCGCAAACCAAAACCCATGACTTAGATCCAAATGAAGGATATAATGACCAGCGGTCAACTGGTACAAAGACAAGACATATATAGACAAACAAACGACCCTCAGGTGAGATGGATCGCGGGCTCCGCCCACCTGAGGGACGAAACACCACAACAACAACAATGACAACTGCCGCTGTGGACGGAGGCGACCGGTAGGGGGCCCGCCGTACCGTGACATTGTCTTTTTTTTTTTTTTTTGTATTTCTCTGTAAAACGTCGTTGGGTACTTAAGGCGGTATATAAATGGAAATAATAATAATAATAATAATAATAATTATTATTATTATTATTAAAGTAGGGCACTTGAGAGATCACATGTCCCCAGCCTACAATGCATTGTTAAAGCTGTACTTTGGCTATTTACCTCACAAGGGGAGGAGGTGCATCTCCACAAAAATAAGGGATATTTTAAGCAGCCATGTGACTTTAGCTTCTCATGTGCTGATCATGTGATATTAAGTCGGAGATGTTTAAAAATCACAAGTCTTTAGGCTAGAGTCTAAGTCAAGTCACAAGTCTTTAGACTGGAGTCCAGGTCAATTCATTAGTCTTTTGGCTAGAGTACAAGTCAACTCTCAAGTTAATACCAGGATAAGTTTAGGGACAGGAAATGGAAAATAACCGTATAATATATATTAGCTGTATTGACAGCTAAGTGGCTAGTATAAATTAAACAAGCCTATCCGTGTGTGTTTTCAGGTACCTTGTGAAATATGATGTGCTAGTTTCAGTCATTCGTTTGTTTCCCACATTGTTTACACGTTGCGTCCTTCAGTTATGCCGAAGGATTTTGTGATGCGTTGCAAGAAAAGATGTCCCAAATAACAGATAAAAGTAAGGAATAATGGCAACATAAACACACAAAGAAAGTATTTTTCTAGCGTTTTAACACTGTACCTAGATAACAGACTTACTCTTATTGTTCATGTTATTTTGGAGTCCAAGTCGAGTCGAAAGTCATTAGGGACAAGTTTCAAGTGAAGTCTGAAGTCTTTTTCTTAAGTATGACTCACTCGAGTGCCCATTTCTGCTTTATGTTTATTTTTTCCAGAGTTACTTCCTGTCACATGTCCAGAGTTACTTCCTGTCACATAATCTGTTGATTGTGGCTGTGTTCGAAATAGCCTACTACATACTACTGGCGTACTGATCGAGCCCCAAATCAGTATGCCGTATGCAGTATGTGACCAAAATGAAAATTTCCAGTACGCGAAACATACCCGGATGACCTACTACTTCCGCAAAATATCCCAGTACGCGAACAGAGCTATCTTCGTGGTGTACTGCATCCCATCATGCAACGCTACGTTCACGTGACCCCATAGTATGCTTTGCTTTTGTCGCATACTGGAAACTGTACTGCATACTACTACGAGGACCAGTATGCAGTATCCAGTATATACCGAGTCCAGTATGCAGTATCCAGTATGTAGTAGTCTATTTCGAACAGAGCCTTAGTTTGGATCAGAGACCGTGGCTCTGTTCGAAATAGCCTACTACATACTACTGGCGTACTGATCGAGCCCCAAATCAGTATGCCGTATGCAGTATGTGACCAAAATGAAATTTTCCAGTACGCGAAACATACCCGGATGACCTACTACTTCCGCAAAATATTCCAGTACGCAAACAAAGCTATCTTCGTGGTGTACTGCATCCCATCATGCAACGCTACGTTCATGTGACCCCGTAGTATGCTTTGCTTTTGTCGCATACTGGAAACTGTACTGCATACTACTATGAGGACCAGTATGCAGTATCCAGTATATACTGAGTCCAGTATGCAGTATCCAGTATGTAGCTATTTCGAACAGAGCCCGTATATATAAGTGGACTGGATGACACGAGTGAAAAGTGAAGCCTCTGTGAGTCAGCTGCCCTCTAGTGGCTGGCTGCAGTACAACTTTTAACCCCGCCCATTCCCATGTAAGTGAACGGGCCAGATGAGAAACTTTGAATTTTTATTACACGTAAAATAAGCTTTTTGAGCATTTATATTTTGTCAATTCTATAAGACCCCATTGCGTTAGTATCTCTCCCAGTGTTTTTCTCTACGATAAACAGATTTTATAGAAGTTATTATGTGTTATTTAAAGGGGTGTGGTGATAAGGTGATTGACAGTTAATAGCTGCGTTTGTTGACATCTAATACCAGACGCTCAAACGTGAACGCGCTCAACAGCAAAACTCTATCAAAACTTTTGACAGCAGTATTAAAATCTTGTACCTTTGTTTATTTTGTAAAATCAAAAGTGTCTATACTGGCAGGCGTATCCTAATGAATGTTGGGGCGGAGATACGGTCTCTGGCGGAGATACTGTCCTGCCTACCGGTTCTAATGCGCATGCTCTGGCTCCAATTTTCATCTACTGCGCAAGCGCATTCAAGATGGCGGTGTCCGTGCGGCCATCTTGGTGGCTTCAAAAGTTCACAATGGGAGTCAACGGTGACGTACTGTCCATTATATATATGGTCTCTGGTTTGGATGAACATGTCTTGTTTGTTTTTAATTGTTCAACTATTTTATTAAACTTTGTTTAAAACAAATTCACATGGCCCTTTGTTAGTGGCTAGATATTTACCAGTGATTTCCAACCCTGGGCTGGTTCATATTTTCTCTAGCCCATCTCAACCTTCCCAACACTAATAGAAGTCGTCTTTCGGTATGAGAGAGAAAGCTGCAGTGCAGAATTGATTATGATGAAGAGCAGGAAAGAACAACAAATGCACAAACAGTTAAGCATACAACATGCAGTCGGGTAGTTTTTTGTCATCACTGGACTGTTTTTGACATGCTCACTCACCCTACTTGAAAGTGATTTAATTGTTGTTTATTTTGTGCATCGTGAAATCAACAAGAAAATGTTCAGATGAGACCAGGAAATGCTTTACTTGATGTTTTACTAGATTACTAGATTATAGCCACATGATGTGTGTTCCATCATGGTTTTTACATTTAAAAAACTTGAAAACAGCTCTATAATACAGATTTAGAATACAGGTGACAGTGTATTTTCTTCACAAAAACATTTTATGCTGATATATCTATAATGTCATCAGAATTATATTGAGAACCATTTTATTCTAAGAAATTGAAGCACTTTATCTTGAGCATATTATATTTCCAGACACTGTCTGTAGATTATCTATCTGTTTTCCATTTAATCTCCAAAGACCTGTGATACATTTTCATTGGTCTATTTGCTTGTAATCAATGTTATAAACCCCTGGTTACTGCAAATTTCAACGAAGTTTGAAAGACGAAGCAAGGGAAAGTATACAAAGACTTTGCGTTAGTTGTTCAAATAGCGGCAGTACGCTGCTTTTCTTGGCGCTTAAATTGGTTAGATTAATAGAATCTTCTGGAAGCACTTTTACAGGATTCTTGTTAACTAGAGCAAATAGAGGTGGTGGCAAATAAATGGACTAGTTCATCATAGTAGCCTAGTTATTTGAAAGGCAGAGAGAAAACCAGGCAGAATCAATCCTACACTTTGAGCAGTGCCACTATACTAGCCTAGCGTCATCGGCTCCCGGCTCCTGGCATACCTCTCATACATCCTGTGCTAATAATCCAGCAGACTGCAGGCTAGCCTACATACAAGGCTTGGCCCTCTTTCCCACTGACACACTTGTATGTCATGTTTTGCACACATAAGCAGTTTTGTAGCTATACTAGATCATTCTTACACACACACCTTCTAAACTTTTCAGTGAGGTGATTGTTCGGTGCTTACATCATTCCCTTCGAAAGTGGGTCATGTTTGTTTTACACTCTTCATAATTGGTGTGATTATGATCTTTCCGTCACATCCACTGGAATGTTGTTCATCTTGTAGCCTGTGATACATCTGTGTTAAATAACACAAACCTGCTAAAACTAAATGTGCTGTTTGGTTGAAGATGGTTGCTTTTGCATTGGTCTATTGCATTGGTCTACAGTAATACTGGGAATAGCTTGCTATGAGTCACTTTATGGTTTTGTTCTGCAGAACAGCATACACCACAGTAGGAGCATCAACACAAGTAGGCTATAACAAATGGTCATGCTTTTTCTTTCTTACATGCATGAACACAGATATTATGATATTATTATATGTTATATTCACATCTATAGTATGCACACCTAAGTCAGAAGAGGACAGTGAAGCCCCAGAAAGTGACATGCATGCTCCAGTACAACCAGAAATGTGACCTGGCCACACTAGCCATTGACATTTCCTTGACATTTGTTGACATTTCTGGACACATGTAAACAGGAGAAACAAGAAGTTAATCAGAACTAGGCAAGAATATTGATGCCCAAATGTCAACAAGCAGTACCATCTGCCCTGTCTGGGTCAGGAAGGTTGAGTGAGTGACAGAGGTATAAGACTTAAGGCTGGTTACGTGTACAGAGTTGCACCTGCTTCATACAGAAGTCTCCAGAAATAAAGATCTTGCCTACATGAGTATTGTCCTCTGTGACATATGTATAGATTAAACGATAAGCATGGGCATTCTGTCTAAATGTGCTCTAAGCATTATACAACTGAAATTAAAACCCGGCTTTTTTACGATTGTCATGGTAATCATTACCCAATGTTTTATCTGGGTAAATCCATTATTGTTAGCAAATGTAATGACTCACTTCTTCTTGGTAGATGTACGGCTCAAATGCGTGTATGTATTCAACTCCCCAGAGCTCTGGCTTGTCCTTGAGAGAAGATCAGAAGATATGGTTAAAACGACTCAGTTAATCAAACACGGAGATCTCAGGGGGGAAATCACTTCAACAGGCAACCCTTCTTTTCCCATATCTCTGTTGTCAGAATCACTGCCGAGCAGCCCTTACGCCAACTCGTGTTCAGCGAGAGAGGAGACCTCTGCTGATAAGACAGAGGAGTGTTGTAGATCAAGCAGCAGGCCCAATATATCCTTACACATATTCTCTGTTTCTCTCTTGTACTCCACCGGATTTACAGCCAATGCCAACAATAGCCACAGGCACAAGAGAACTGTCTTAATGTGGCACCATTCCTGATACATAAAACTAGGGGTTTGTTTGTTTGTTTGTTTGTGTGTGTGTGTGTGTGTGTGTGTGTGTGTGTGTGTGTGTGTGTGTGTGCATGTGTGTTTGTGGTTGCACTTTCATAAGGATATTTTTTAATTAAAATGATTTATTGTATCACTTATACAGCCAGTTATAATTTCCCTAAATAGGTTTTGTGTTTCCTGTTTTAATATTTGACAGATTTTTGCTTTGCAAATTCCATTGTTTTTGGATAAATTATGAGCTGAGACAAGATATATTGAGGCATTTAACAGATATTTAATGCACCAGATGACATACATCACACACGCTGTTGCCCGTTATGCCCAAATATATAACATTACTAGTACATTATCAAGAGAAGAATATTTGGCAGCTGATATGACACAGTGTGTGTATGTGTAATATAGATTATATTGCACCTATAACATCTGCTCAGCCTGGTTGCTGTTCTCTGAACTGTTTCCAATTTACATTCCTGCGTAGTGATTTCTATCAGCACGCTTTGATAAATCATACAACAATTTACAAAAAGGCCAGCCCACGCTTAGACCCGTAGAGTCACGCAAGTGGCCAGGGCCGACCGGCAGGCCAGCAGAACGAGAACAGATGGGCACGGCAGCACCACTCAGCAGCCGGGGAGAAACGGCCATCAGACTGCACTCCCTCCCACTGAGGAGAGCAGCCCACATCAGCTCAGACAAAGACACACAAAACAGAGAGAAGTGAAGAATGAAAGTGTAGGTAGAACAAAGTTAGAATCTGGAATAGCTGCTATTGTATAGCAAGACTTCAGTTATGTAAGATCAGCATGCAACACTGTGCCAGACTGAAGAAGCTGGAGGGTGTTCATTCATCATTTTACTGAATACAGTACAGCGGCAGGACAGGAAAGAAGCCTTAACCCTATCAAGGGGACATTGTGGTATACCAGCCTCTGTAGCTGATTGCAACTGACCTCAACGCCTTGCAAATACACATTTTCTCATGACAACCTCACCTCACAGCATAAAACATGGAATGTATATAAATGCACCAATATGGTGATTTATTTTTTTGTCCTTTGTGATGAATATAATGTCTTGTTGTCACAATTTGTAATAGATTGGTATGTGTAGATTCAGTTGGTGAAATGAAATATTTTCTATTTTTGGGACCCGTGTTTGCTTTGCTTATAGTCTGTCTTGAGTTCATATTATGTCAGATGCAGGTGGGGGCAAGGCGCTATTTACTATTCATATTCCATAAATCCACATCTCCAGGTAGAGAAAACAACAATGTCAAATAAAATAAATAAGTAACAGCTTCTGCACAGACAAATGGCCGTCCTCCGCCTCTAATAAAGAAAGCTGTGACTTGCCAGTTCTATTTTTCCCACCAAGCCTGTCAGTACAGGCGAGCCTCATAGCCGGGGGAGCTCTCTCCTCTCATCTGGAAACCCACAGAATCCCATTAGAAGAGATCTCTGCCCTTGTCACAAAGTTAGGGATGAAGGAGAGCTGGGGTCAAAGGTCAGAGCAGACACCCCACTCTCTTTGTCTCTTCGCATGTTCAGTGTTGCATGCACAACCAAAGTTGGAAGATACCGATCACCAAATTCAGCATCTGTATGAATGTACCTATGTTAGAACAAATGGTACATTCTGGCAAATTAGTTGATACTTCTGTATTTCTTTATTTACAAGAGTTTTGCTAATTATAAAAAGCCAACATTCAAATAATTAATGAAGACGTGCTCAAAGTAAATTTCACTTAAAAAAAGGTATCACCTTTGGTATCATCTATAATCAATACAGATGAAAGTACTCAATATCCTCTTCTGTCCTTTGTGTGTTCCCTTTGCAAGCTGAAATTAATGAAAAGACTCCCCTCTGCTAAGGAAATCTGATAAATGTGAGGGTATTAATAATATTAGTTAATAATGATGTTGGAAGATTATTAATACCTTTGTCACATTATAGGACGTAATGAAGCATACCTTATTAAGAGACATATTAGGAAATGAAAGAATTATCCTGGCACACAGGACCTTTTCTTTTTGTTAGTGTTCTTTTCTTTCAAGTCAGGGATTCTCTAACCTGGGTTTCTAAATCTGGGTTTAACTGTAAAGAACCCACTTTAAAAAGCACTGTATATGAAGATTTGATGCCTTCTTGCATTATTAGTTTATGTATCATTATTAGTTTATATATATATATATATATATATATATATATATATATATATATATATATATATATATATATATATATATATATATATATATATATATATATACACTGCTCAAAAGAATAAAGGGAACACTTAAACAACACAATGTAACTCCAAGTCATCCACACTTCGTGTTCAGATAGGAAGCAAAACTGATTGTGAATCAATTTCAACTGCTCTTGTGCAAATGGAACAGACAGGTAGAAATTAGAGATTTTCAACTGGTTTCAAAGATTAATTAATTGAGATCTAGGATGTTATTTTAGTGTTCCCTTTATTTTTTTGAGCAGTATATATATATATATATATATATATATATATATATATATATATATATATATATATATATATTGTCACGGTGAGGCGGCCCCCTACCGGCCGCCTCTGTCCACAGCGGCTGTGTTGTTGTTGTTTTGTGACGTCGTGTACGCCCCTCAGGTGGGCGGAGCCCGTGATCCGTTCCCACCTGATGGTCGTTTGTCTGTCTATATATGCCTTGTCTTTGTACCAGTTGACCGCTGGTCATTATATCCTTAATTTGGATCTATTGCACGGGTTTTAGGTTTGCACACTTTCTATTAAACCATCCTTTTTCCCTGAGACTTGGCGTGATCGCTTCCTTTTGGTTCGCACACCCTGCCCGTCACATATATATATATATATATAATGTATATATGCATGGCATTGTAATATATGCACAATTGTATTTTATCATGTGTGATTTAAGTAGGTTAATTTAGGGCCATTTTGCTGTTTGTAACATTTTTTATCATCCTTATGCCCCTTAAATCCCATGACATTGTAATGACATACTTGTGTACAATTCACACATAAAATTGATGATACCTGGAATAGGAAACTTTAATCACTTTTTCTCAGTGGGAAAAGCTATCAACTTGGTAACTTACAGATTAGCAAGTAACACCTTAAAAATTAACACCAATGTTGCTAACTAGATAATACACAAATCATTATTATTTTGACTAAGCAGAAAACAAGTTTTGGTTTCCACAGTATAATAGAACAGAGTATCTTTTGTTGTAGGATCTGTGGTGCAATGGATAGCGCAACCTAGGCTCAAGGTTGAAGACATTCAAAGGGGGGCAGCCGGTATTAGGTTAGAGACATGGGCATGGGCCAGAAACATTGGTGGTTCCGTCCCCTCAACCAGCAACCTGCAATAACGATGGCAGAGGTTCCTTTAAGCTAGATACACACCTAACTTCTTCTAATGCTAAACATGTAAAAAAAAAATTTGATCACTCATCACTTGACATAGTTGCAATGTCAACTTGACATCAAAAGAAGCTTTTATCACTGCTGACTCTTATTGCAATTAGCATGTATGCATTTATGTACAGTATGTTTAAGTGAATAATCATGAAGGGCTTATGTAGATGTCATTAGTGCCCTTCAGTAATTTTATAAAACCCCCAAATTATTAGCTATGTTCCTATTAGGAGCAATGTTCACAAAATTACGCATAAAGTGGTGAAAAGCCCCTCCTGACTTGTAGCATGGGACTTGAATGCCTGTCCCCAGCTTCCTGCTACCTTTTCTGGCCAGCTGTTTGTTTGAGGTTCTTTATTTACATGGACATGGGTTTAATGTGATGAAATGTCATCTCGAGAGAGAGCTATTAAAATATCTTGGAGGGGGCTAGGACCTGTAGGTGAAGTACTGTGCCTGTGTGATGATATGTCTTTCGCCACCTGCTCCTGAGAATGGCTATGGATGGTGGACAGCTTTCTTGGTTTAGAGAGTTTGACATCAAAGGTACACACACATTGTCAATAACCCTGACTAAAAGAAAAGATCAGTTGAGATGATGGCAATTATTTAACATTTAACACACGAAAGCATAAAATGGAAGCTATAATGAGCTGCTACCTTTTTGCTTGATATGTCGGACTGACTATTCCTATCTCATGTTTGCTATGCCTCATGTGCTCAAGCATTTGACAAGTGCCCATAGTTTGACAACCTGAAGGATATTGGCCAAAATGTTTTCCAGTGATTTAACTTTTTTGTTGTACCAGCATTCCTATTATTGCAAACATATTAACAATGTTTTTGTCATTTAAATTTATTAGTTTTCAGAATTTCAGAATATCTATGAAATAACACAAAAATGTGACGGGCAGGGTGAGCGAAATAAAATGGAAGCGATCACGCCAAGTCTCAGGGAAAAAGGATGGTTTAATAGAAAAAGTGTGCAAACCAAAACCCATGACTTAGATCCAAATGAAGGATATAATGACCAGGGGTCAACTGGTACAAAGACAAGACATATATAGGCAAACAAACGACCCTCAGGTGAGACGGATTGCGGGCTCCGCCCACCTGAGGGACGAACCGCCCACCTGAGGGACGAACACAACAACAACAGGACAGCTCCCGCTGTAGACGGAGGTGACCAGTAGGGGGCCTGGCGTACCGTGACAAAAAACACATTTGTGTTCGCTGTGGTTATAGCAGCATATAAAACGGACAGTGTTGCGAATAACACCGTTAAAAATAACGGCGTTAGGTAATGGCGTCATTTTGTCAGTAACGGGATAATATAATTAATTACTTTTCCTGGACGTTACTGTTCATTAAAAGCTGTGCTTTTAATGATATATTGATTGATATATTGAATGATATATTGATATATTGATAACTATATATTGATATACTAACAGTAATGCGAGCGGACCGCTGCCCAGGCTAGTGAGGAGTAACAGATCTCGATAGGTCACAGTTCTCGGTGTATAAAGGCGCCTGTTTAACTTAACAAGTCAGTAAGCTATTGGCTAAGGCAGCGTTATGGTAGCCAATCGGAGCCAGTGTCAAAGCACACCAGTCACACACAAACGGAGAAGAGGCAGAAGCCGAAGAAAAATTCATATTTTCAAGGCGATATAAACATTATTTAAGAAAATACTTGAAGTTCCTGAATGTCTACCAGACTGGGTATTTGATTTATTTAATTAAGAATAGAGGTTTTATTGTTAAGTTTACTTCTGTTGTGAACAAACCAGTTGCCTCAGGTTGAGAGAATTTAATTTAATTTGATAGATGTAAATGCACTTTATATTGTGACGTTCGGTGCATTGGCAAGGACGAGACAGGAATCCTGCTTACGAAGACGTCACTGATCTGTTTATTTCAAACAAAAGCGCTTTCTAGCGCACGGGCAACATTGACTCACACACACAACGTGTATACTTAGACAACAATGAGCACAGGACACTGCGTGAGCGCACATTAAATAGACAAACCACATTAGCCCCACGTGATCACGAGACGATTCACAGGTGAGACTTATTAATCACACGACAAAACCCTAACCACGGATATCCACTGACGCAGACAAAGCACGTGGACAACGTTGACACACGCCCAAAAGGGAGGGGCCGTGGTCCTCAACGTGACATATATAGTGTAACTGTTTACTTTTTTTTTTTACAAAGATTTGGGATTTTAAAGGATTTTATCTTGGGACCAGTGTTGGGAACGTTACTTTAAAAAAGTAATTAGTTATAGTTACTCACTACTTGTTCAAAAAAGTAATTGAGTTAGTAACTGAATTACTCTATAATAAAAGTAACTTGTTACCAGGGAAAGTAACTATTTGCATTACAGTTAAAAAAAGGTTATATTGTCACGTTGTGGGGGGGCCCCCTACCGGTCGCCCCAGGTTACAGCGGCAGCGGTCCTGTTTTTGGTCACGTGATGTTCGTCCCTCAGGTGGGCGGGACCCGTGATCCGTCTCACCTGAGGGTCGTTTGTTCGTCTATATATGTCTTGTCTTTGTACCAGTTGACTGCTGGTTATTATTTCCTTAATCTGGAACCATGCACGGGTTTTTGGTTTACGCACTTTCTATTAAACCATCCTCTTTCCCTGAGACTTGGCGTGATCGCTTCCTTTTTAGTTGCTCACACCTGTCCGTCACATATATGTCAATTAATTACGTTTTTTTAAGCAGTTTTCACAGTCAGTTGAAATGAGTAGATCAGAAAGTTGTTTAACTTTTGATATTTATTGCACATCCACAGACCAGTGCAGGATAAAATCCTTTAAAATCCCAAATCTTTGTAAAAAAAAAAAAAAAAAAAGCAAAAGTAAACAGTTACACTATATAAAGTGCATTTACATCTATGAAATTAAATTAAATTCTCTCAACCTGAGACAACTGGTTTGTTCACAACAGAAGTAAACTTAACAATTAAACCTATATTCTTAATTAAATAAATCAAATACCCAGTCTGGTAGACATTCAGGAACTTCAAATATTTTCTTAAATAATGTTTATATCGCCTTGAAAATGCTAAATTTTCTTCGGCTTGCACCTGACGCCCTTCCGGCCTCTTCTTCGTTTGTGTCGTGTCACTCGCGTGCTTCGGCGCGCGTGTAAAAACACTGGCTCTGATTGGCTATCATCACGCTGCCTTAGCCAATCCCTTACTGACTTGTTAAGTTAAACGGGTGTTACACGGAGAACTGACCAATCAGGATCTGTTACTAGCCTGGGTGTAACGATTTCGACGGGCAGGCATGACGCAAACGCAGCAATTTAACTAATTTATTCAAAAGATAACCAAACTACCTACAATACACAGAACCCAGGGAGAGAACCAGAAATGCAAAACAGAAGGAACCAAACCATAGCCAACCAGACAACACTCATACGGGGAATACTTAACAAGAACCAATACTACACTAGATAAACAGTGGAAAACGAACCCAGTGCACACATACGTAACAAGGAGGGCTACAGAGCTAAGGACATGAGCAGGCTACAACGTAAAACACAAACCAAGACAGGAACTAGGGCATTAACTAGACAAGAAATCGCGGAACACAATGCTTGAACACAGAGAAACAAAGGAGCTAAAACACACAGAAAACATACCACCAAGGAACGAAACAACCGGGACTGCAAAGCACACGGAACATAAAGTAGCAACAGGGGGGAGAGCAAGGCAAAGAAGCAAAGAGACCTGGAGAACATACAAACAATGACCAACAAGGCCATTATTTTTAACGGCGTTATTCGCAACACTGCTCGGGACTTATGTGGTTTGTCTATTTAATGTGTGTTTGCACAGTGTCCCGTGCATGTCTTTGTTTGCGTCTCGCCACACCTAATGTTGAAAGTGTTCTATGTGCGCTGTGGAGGAGGACAGCACCCCGCCATCCGTATACTCGGCTCCCACCGAGTATTATGGTGAGGAGGAGGAGGAGGGCTTCCCCCCCGTCCGGGTACTCAGATTCCTCCGAGTACTATGGCTAGGGTGACGAAGAGGAGGAAGAAGACATCAGTCCTCCCCCATCCCTCTGCTCTCCTCCTAGACCTCGTTCCCTGCCTAGTCCCTCTGTACCTCCTGGCTTCTGTCTCACCGGCGTGACCCTGGACTGTCCTGACAACGATTACAATACTCCTGCACAACACACCCTGAACGGAATAACTCGCCTGTTTGATTGCTCTGTGATCGTTGTTTCGATAAAAGCGGCTATTATCCGCACTTGGATCCTTGTCTGCCTGATCAATACATAATAAAAAATTACATAATACTTCGCCATTTACAATGGATCCAGCGGACGTACCTGCACTCCTGGCTCAGTAAGGAACTACCATAGCCGGACTCCAGGGAGAGGTTTGACAGCTCGCCGTGGCTATGAACATCCAGGCTGCACAGTTACGGACGGCTCAACAACAGGTGACGCAACACCAGGCTATACAGTCAGTTCAACGTCAGGCTGCTGTAGCCGCCACTCCGCCCGTCTTTCCTCCCTGTATTCCCGTAGCACTACCAGAGCGGTTTGACGGCCCTCCGGAGCATTGTCAGAACTTTTTAATGCAATGCTCCACGTACTTTGAGCATCACCCTGCCCAGTGCCTGACCGAGAAGCAGAGAATACACTTCATGTTGACACATCTCACTGGAGAGGCCGGTGCCTGGGGAACCGCCCTTTGGAACAGCAAAGATCCATCTCTCGAGTCAGAAGAGCAGTTCTCTGCGATGCTCAAGTCAGTTTTCGCTGCAGGCAGAGATGTGGGCACCCTGTTATGCGAAATAAGTCAAGAGCAACATAGTGCAGCAGATTATGCTCGAGAGTTCCGTACCCTGTGTAACGCGGCGGGTATGGTGACGTAACCACCGCGTGAATATACTGAGAGGCGGACCCAAGTGCCGGCTTGATCTGGCACAATAATATGTGAGAACAGTAAACGCGGAGTTAACGCATATACACAAACAGTGGCAAAAACTCCAACACAAAATGACGCGGAAAATGAAACTCAACCGTCTAGGCACGGGAGGAAATATAACCCAGGCAACAGAAAGAACGCGGAACAGATACGACGCGTGAAAACTAAGGACGTCAGGGAAAGACTGACAGCAGGCAAACGCCGCGACAAAACAAAACACTTCCCAAAAATAAAAGATAAACTGATAGGAAGTAAAAAGCTTGGGGAAAACTTGAGATAGGCCAGAGAGTGGCGCAGGAGATAAATACTCGAATAAGTAAACGAACAAGAGAGAGAAGAGGAGAGAACAAGAGAGAGAAAGAACAAGGTGGCGAGACACCTTTAACTTGAGAATGTAACAAGAGACTGAGAGACAAGAGAAAGGGCTGAGAACGTACCGGCATAACCAAAACGAATCAGCAATGATTCGTCTCCAAAAGCTTCCTTAAAAAGCCATGGCAACAGGTGAGACGGATCATTGCTGATTGCGTGGATGTAGTCTAGGGCTGACTCGGGTGCCCCTAGTGGAGGTAGATGGTCTGGCATCCGAGCCAGCCCTGACAGATCCCCCCCCTCTAGGCCCGAGACCCCGCGGGCCCAGAGCGACTGCCCTGTCACGATGGAAGTCGCGTATAAGAGAACGGTCGACAATGCGAGAGGCGGGGACCCAGGAACGTTCCTCAGGACCGTAACCCGCTCAGTCAACGAGGTATTGGTCCCGACCACGAACACGGCGGTGGTCCAACAATCGGGTAACCGTGTACACCGGGCCACCGTCAACCATGCGGGGAGGCGGCGGGGCCGGATCACGGGGCATGTGACACAAAACCGGGCGGAGACGCGAGACGTGGAACACCGGATGGACCCGCATGGAAGGAGGAAGCAGCAGCCGGTAGGAAACGGGGTTGATCCGCCTATCCACCTTGAAGGGACCCAAGTACCGAAGGGTCAACTTCTTGGTCCCGCCACGGACCGGCAGATCCTTGGCGGAAAGCCAGACTCGTTGCCCGGGGCGGAAAGACAAGGCCGGAAAACGGTGCTTGTCAGCACTGCGACGGTAACTGGCCGAGGCAGACAAAAGGGCCTTACGGGCCTTACGCCATGCCAACCGGCACCGCCGCACCAAGGCACGAGCTCCTGGAACTGCCACCTCCTCTTCCTGGTCGGCAAACATAGGAGGGGCATAGCCATAAAAGCACTCAAAGGGTGACATCCCTAGAGCGGAGTGCCACAAGGTATTGTGGGCGTACTCAGCCCAGAGGAGTTGGTCAGCCCAGGAGGAGGGATTGATGGAGGCCAGACACTGAAGCGTCTGCTCCAAGTCCTGGTTAGTTCGCTCGGTTTGACCATTGGTCTGGGGATGAAAGCCCGAGGATAGACTGGCCTTGGCTCCCGGGAGACCCAGGAAGGCCCCCCAAAGGCGGTCCGCAAAAACTCCAACACAAAATGACGCGGAAAAAACTCAACGCGCAAAATGAAACTCAACCGTCTAGGCACGGGAGGAAATATAACCCAGGCAACAGAAAGAACGCGGAACAGATATGACGCGTGAAAACGAAACTAAGGACGTCAGGGAAAGACTGACAGCAGGCAAACGCCGCGACAAAACAAAACACTTCCCAAAAATAAAAGATAAACTGATAGGAAGTAAAAAGCTTGGGGAAAACTTGAGATGGGCCAGAGAGTGGCGCAGGAGATAAATACTCGAATAAGTAAAAGAACAAGAGAGAGAAGAGGAGAGAACAAGAGAGAGAAAGAACAAGGTGGCGAGACACCTTTAACTTGAGAATGTAACAAGAGACTGAGAGACAAGAGAAAGGGCTGAGAACATACCGGCATAACCAAAACGAATCAGCAATGATCCGTCTCCAAAAGCTTCCTTAAAAAGCCATGGCAACAGGTGAGACGGATCATTGCTGATTGCGTGGATGTAGTCTAGGGCTGACTCGGGTGCCCCTAGTGGAGGTAGATGGTCTGGCATCCGAGCCAGCCCTGACACCCTGGCCACGGGTAGCGGGTGGAGCGAACCAGCCCTCAAGACCATGTTCCGTAAAGGATTGAGGCAGGATCTTCAAGTGGAGCTCGTCTGTCGCAGTCGCTGTCAGAGTTCATTCAAACAGTTGTGAACATCGACAAGTTGTTACTCGCCCGCCGTCCAACACCTTGGAGAAATTCCTCTTCCGTCGCATCGTATCGACAAGCCCTTCCATCGCCTGACAGCACGAGAGGGTGCGGAGCCCATGCAATTAGGCAAAACCCCCCTGTCCTCACACGAAAGGTCTCGGCATCTACAGGAGAACCTATGCCTGTACTGCGGTGAGAGCGGCCACTAATGTGTTCATTGCCCGGTTCGTCCGGCTCGCGCTGGGGAGGAGAGTCCCACGAGCAGACGTGTAAGCAACCCAGTTTTCTGCTTGGACTGTAACAACCAACTGAATGTACCTGTGCAAGTCGTCTGGGGAGGCATGTCTACTCACCTGTCAGCACTCTTAGCCTCTGGGGCCGCGGGTAATATCCTGGATGTTGACATGGCCCGCCGATTGCACATTCCCAACACGTCAGTCAGTCCTCCTCTGCGTGTTAACGCTCTGAATGGCCAACCTATAGGTGAGGGATTGATTACTCAGTGTACAGTACCAGTCACGCTCCAGATAGGACTGTTTCATACCGAGACTGTTCAGTTCCTGCTCCTGCCGTCACCCCGTGATCCGGTTGTTCTCGGTTTTCCCTGGCTGTCTCTACATAACCCATAATCTCCTGGAGAGCTAGAGAGATTATGAAATGGGGTTCTCACTGCTTCAAGCATTGTATGCACTTACCTTTCCGGTCCTCATCCATAGAAAGCCCCAATTCCCCTCTTGAAACTGCCATTCCCATTCAGTATCAAAGTTATGCACACATCTTCTGTAAGGAAAGTGCCAGTCACCTGCCACCACACAGACCAGGAGACTATGCCATTGATCTGCTGCCCGGCTCCCCGCTCCCACGTAAAATGAAACCTTACCCCTTGTCCCATCCTGAAGATTCAGCAATGGAAAAATACATAGAAGAGGCCCTTCAGAAGGGGTTTATGCATCCCTCCACGTCACCCGTAGCTGCGGGGTTCTTCTTGGTGGAGAAGAAGTATGGAGGGCTGCGTCCCTGTATAGATTATCGCTCTTTAAACGCTGTCACCTCCAAGTTCATGTATTCCCTTCCTTTCATCTCTGCATCACAAGAGTGCCTCAGAGAAGCGCGTATATTCACAAAGCTGGACTTGCGGAGTGCATATAACCTAATATGTATTGGTGAAGGGGACAAGTGGAAAACTGCATTTGTTACTGCCCGAGGCCACTACGAGTACCTCGTGATGCCATATGGACTAGCCAACAGCCTGTCTGTCTTCCAGGCATTCATGGATGACATATTCCGAGACATGATAGGAAGGTCATTGTTTTATATTGATGACATCCGGATATATTCCACCTCCGTCGCAGACCATGTCCATCACGTCACAGCAGTTCTGGCCCATCTGCGGCAGCACCGCCTCTATGCCAAAGCTGAGAAATGCAAGTTTCATTGGACTTCCGTGACCTTCCTTGGTTGCACTTTATCCCCTGGGCAGATCTCTATGAACCTAGACAAGGTGTCGGCCATCACACAATGGCCTGTGCCCCAAACGAGAAAGGAACTGCAACGTTTCATAGGATTTGCCAACTTTTATTGCCGCTTTGTTAGGGGTTTTGGTTCACTGGCCACTCCGCTTACTAACCTCCTTCGGGGTGGGCAGCATCTACAGCTGAACTGGACACCTGAAGCAGATCGGGCGTTTTCGTTGCTTAAAGGAGCATTCACCTCGGCACCTATTCTGCATCTCTCTGATCCCCATGTCCCTTTTGTAGTGGAGGTTGATACCTTGAAGGTGGGTGTGGGGGCGATTCTCTCCCAACACCGAGGAAACCCCCCTAAATTGGCCCCTTGTGTGTTTTACTCAAAGAAATTGCAACCGGCAGAACAAAACTATGACATCAGTAACCGTGAACTTCTAGCGATAATAGGGAGATTTTTAAGACAATACTGTGTCTTTCAAACCGGCTGGAGCAAATATTTACCCTGGAGTGAATATGCCCGTAATTTGCTCATGCATTCTTCCACCAAAATGACCCCCTTCCAATGCGTATATGGCCATCAACCGGCTTTCTTTCTCTGGGATAATACATCAGACGTCCAGGCGTTAGACGACTGGTTCAAAAACAGCGCGCAAACATGGGAGCGGGCCCACATACACCAACGCCGTGCCCTGCATACTAGTAGGCTCCATGCTGACCGTCGCCGCCTGCCCACTCTGGTCTCCCACCCTGGTCAGAGAGTGTGGTTGTCCACCCATAACCTAAACCTGCAACAGAGCAGCAATAAGCTTAGCCCTAAATACATCGGGTTGAAGGTTCTGAGTCGAGTCAATGCCGTAACCTATAAATTGCAGCTACCTCCTCAGTATCGCATTCATCTCACTTTTCATGTCTCACTGCTTAAGCCTGTGTTTTACAGTCCCATGTCTGCTGCTGCGCCGCTTACCAAGCCACCTGAGCTGCTGGAACTCGACGGTCGCTGCGTACCTCATTCAGGACATCCTGGAATCCCGTTGGTGTCGAGGTGGGCTTCAGTATCTGACAGTCATGGCCTGGTGGTAGGGAACTGGTCTTGTGACCGGAGGGTCGTGGGTTCGATTCCCAGACCTGAGGCCATGACTGAGGTGCCCTTGAGCAAGGCACCTAACCCCAACTGCTCCCCAGGCGTCGGGCTAGGGCTGCCCACCGCTCTGGGCATGTGTGCACCACAGCCCCCTAGAAATCACTGGAAATCACCTCCTGACTTCTGTCTCACCGGCGTGACCCTGGACTGTCCTGACTATGATTACAGTACTCCTGCACAAAACACCCTGAATGAAGTAACTCGCCTGTTCGATTGCTCTGTAATCGTTGTTTCAATAAAAGCAGTTATTATCCGCACTTGGATCCTTGTCTGCCTGATCAATACATTACAGTTTGCTTTTAACCCCCGTTACTTAAACCTTTACTTATATTTTTTTGCTGTTGTGTGGAAAATTGTTTTTATATTTTCACGCAGGCATATTTTATTTAAAATATTTTTGACATTTTGCACAGTGCTTGTCTGACAAATTCGATATGCGCACTGCGCACTGACGGTGACTTTTTTTGTTAATGTTCTCTAACGTTTCATTTAAAAATAAATAAGTGAATAAATAAATAAATAAAAGCTGAATAAAGCCAACCTACCATGTTTATTCATTTATCTGAGTGTTTTACGTTTTTCCTTTGAAGTGGAAAAAGTCCTGAATGAGATCCCGTTTAAACGTGCTCCATTTAAGGTGCTCTAGAAAACAAATCCTGATTCGACTATTAGTCGACTAAAATCTGATCAGTTTCGACCATGAAAATCCTTAGTTGAAGACACCTCTACTACATTTGTGCGATTTCTGACTTCTAGCTATGAAACTCTGATGCTGCATATCCCTGTGGAAGAGTGTCCAAGAGGAAAAACCATAACCATGGATTCCAGAGAACAATATCACAGATCTGTGACTAAAGGGTGTGGAGGAAACTGAGAAGGATTAAGGACAAAGCTCTGAGGCTGTTTCTTCCTCTCTAACCTCCACTTCTGCAACACAAACAAACCTCTACCAGAATGTTTGCTCATAAACATATTGCTCTAATTAAAAGAGAAAATCAAACAACAGTAAGGACAATTAAGGTGATAAGGTTGTCCTATGCAGCAAACAAACACAATGAAAAGAACAGTGAACATCTACCTGAGCAGAAGAAATGTTGTTCCACATAAACAAAATGTAAAGTAAGATGAACAGAAAGTGTGGGGAATGTCCTCCACTAAAAAATATGTTTTAAACAGCATATCTATATGTGTGATTGTGGTTTGCTAGTAACTGTACAGTTGTAGTTCATAGATTTGAGATCACTGTCCAAAACTCAAAGGCAAATGATATGGCAAATGACACACTAATGTTTGACCTGAAGCTTTGGAAATGTCTGTGACGATAATATGAACTAATTAACATTGTTATTATTTGTTAATCAGCATAAAGTACTAATCTAAAATCCTTGGAACTTTAACTGGGGGAAATAAGAAATGTATAATAAGATGTATAATACATTTTAATCATCCTCCTCAACTGCTATCATAAAAAAGAAAACAAAAAGATAATTACTTTTAATCCCAACTATGCCCATTTAAAGACTACTTTCCTGATAACCTAATGGCGCACACTGCAGCAAGAATAAATTCTGTCTAGGTAATTGTCGCTGTGTCCTATGAGTAATTACATTCAGTTCCAAAGCTACTGTGTGACCAAATGCCATACCAAGTGACCTAAAGATATTGCTTCCAAGGCCCTGGGGAACAATGTTCTTATCTGGTCTTCCATTGCCCTTCTGTCTAGCAGGTTACGATAATAACAGAATCTGCAATGCTTTCCAAAGGCTCTGTGGCTATCACACTGGGGTTTTGGGTTAGTGTGCAAAGTTCCCAATTCAAAGGTACTGAGGAAGGATAATCCTACTTCCCTACATGAGATTTGTATGCAGTTGTATATCTGTCTAATTCAATGGTTTGACTAGTTGTTCGACTAACTGCAAGAAAGCAAATTTCACCATGTGGCTAGCAGAATAGAGTACAGCCCAAACATTAACATGTTTATAATGGCAAGGGAAGGACAGAAATCACCAGCTGCTGTTAGACATTTATTTTTGCCAGTATTATTTTAACATATTGGTTGAAAATGACATCATTTTAACAGATGATGCAGATGGGAAACACCATCAGTTTAACCCTCTGTGAACACAGTTGGTGTGGAAATGTTGATATGGCTGTATTTTTTGTAGGCCTCATTACTGCCATGTGGCATTAACCATGGTAGATTTATACTGATGCAGTCATTCAATAATTTAAAAAATCTTAATCTTGGATTGGAGAAGTAGGAATGTCTAAAAATGTATTTAATTGGGAATCACCACTATATCTGTGTGACTAATACACATGAGTCTGCACACGATTTGGCCAGTGCCTTACATAGTTGGACAGTCTCTAAATCTTCCAAATTATCAAAGTTCCACTTTCTGACATCTCATTAATGATTAAACATTTTAAATAATGATTAACATATATTAACCAAATACAAAGGAGTAGTGATATGACGAAGTGAAGATTTGCCTTATTATAATTTCCCTCAGTTTAAATCAATATTCACACAAAAAAGTGAACTTCATGAATATATTAGGCAAAATCTATCAAATGCATTTTGTTGAGGATACCACAAATGATTAATAACCAAACTGTGATGTGGCTTTTGAATCACATTAATCCATAGATCATTTTAATGAAGATTCATTTTGCTTTTCATAGCTTTTCTATTATGGTAAAAGAGAAGAAAGAGTGTGGGCTATATTTTAGCCAGTCTAGATATTTTTACTGTAGCAGTTTAGTGGCATTTAGCTAGGCTTTCGCTTTGCTTATAAATTATTACAAAATGTTTATTACAAATATTTCTTCAGTTATTTTTTCTTTCTACTCTGCGTGAATTTTTGGTCGCAGCCTTTTTTATTCTGCAATAACAAATCAATGTTAAATCAATCAATGATTTAGGCTTTTTTCCTTTGTTGGGCTTGTATTTTCATTTTTCACCATAGGTGGCAGTGTGGTAAAACCTCTGCGTTGTGGTGCTTGTCTGCTGGCAAGTACAGTTTGACATGCCCAGTGAACTTGCAAGTTTCAACACAGTGGTTCAGTGATGTATGAAAGTAAAAAACGGACCTTCAGTAAGGTTCTTATGCTCAGTGTTTATGCACACTTGATGGAATTAGCATTTATTAACTTCAGGATTATAATTTTAGGTAATTAGAAGAGAAGTATCATTCTTGACATGTGGCTTTTTCTCTAGTTTGATTGGTATACCACCCTCTTTAACACACTGTTATCATCGTATGTACGGTCACTATATTTATGCTGAGGTAACTGATGTCCCTAAATTGCTTGACCGAGTCAGATAACATTGAATTTGAATTTCGCATTACAGTAATAAATTATAAATATCAATATTTTTACTGTCATGAATTGTTTAATATTATATAGTATGCATTGCACATAATTGGGCTTAAAACAAAGCCTATATGAATTTATGTCACACCAGCATGGCGCTTTATAGTAAAGTGACAGGACTTAACTTCCTCTAGTCACATGTGCTTCATTTCCTTCCCAGTTCCTTGACAAAATCCATTGCTTAATAAACATGTTCCAATCATAGAGTGGGTTTGGTCCAATCATAGAGTGAGTTTGGTCCAATCATAGAGTGGGTTTGGTCCAATCCCAAAGAATTTCAGGCTTTTTATTGGCTAACAGTAAACAATACAAATCCAGCTGTTTCTCAAGACCGCTGGTAGTTGAGTTTTGACAGACATGTACTTCAACCTATTAAAAGACAGGATGACTTTTAGTTACATTTGCTTGGTGGATGCCCTACCGAAAGGGAGGGGATTGTAAACTGAATCCAAATTCAGCTGTGAATTCGTTTGGATGAGCGGTTTCGTGCTATAGACCGTTTTGCCGACTGGAAAGTAAATGGAGATTTTTGTGTTTTCGCAATAATGGACAACAGTTCTGCATAGAAACGACTCATTGGCATTTTTTCGCATGTGGCGCTATACTGACACTTTATTATGTGTAGCCTACAGAAGATGTTATCAAGAAAATAGAAATGAATTAAAGATGTATGTATCTAATTGTCAATGTAATGTATAGTTTTGGATCGTAGATCATCGATGTTCTAGGAGAACAAAAAAGTTAGCGCACGTTTTACCTGCCGTTACACTGAGGTGCGCGTGTTGGTGAGAGCGAGGGGAAACGAGCGGAGATCATATTGGAAGAGCCACCAGGTTCGGAGGAGTTGGATTCATCTCGTTACTGTTCATCAAAAGAAAACATCATTTGGAGGCTTCGTATCCACGCATCTCTGAGTTGTGAGGAGCAGAGATGCCCCTAACCCTGCTCAAGCTCTAACCGCTACCTGCAAACTCAGCCCGACAGCTCGACTTTCTGTCCGCCTGTTTACTACAATCGGGCTACTTTTTAGTCACCAGAAATGATCGTGCGATGAGTGAGTTCCGTTTGGGCTTATTATCAGAGGCAATTACAGGTAGGAAATAACACTTATAACATTTGACACAAGAATGTCTGTGAAGCGCGCTGGTATTGTGTTACACATTGATCATTAGGATGTCCACTGTCTTCTCCAAATAACAGCCAGCGCTGAATTATCTGATTTGATACAATCTGGCATTATCCGCTTTATCCAGAAATTAATACTTTTAAATGGAAGCAGTGTCGACTATGCCTCATATAGCTTTAATTGTATCAGTGCTTTCATCTGTGCTGTTCCTTTACTTACTGGTAGTGTAGATTGGAAAATAATGATCGTTTTTAAATAAAACCCTAATTTTCATAGTTAAAACGCTTCGGTTGTAGGTTATATTAATAAGTTTATTATAGGTTTAAATAATCTAATATTCAAAATAATTACTGAAAGTCATAGAAATGTCGTAGTTCCAGACCATAATAGTAACAACACAAGAACACTGCAAAATAATTACGTTTGATATTATCTTTAGAAAAATGAATTTATTGTCAAGTAAAACCATTTCACACATAAAGAAATGTTATACATTAGTAATATTAAATAGCTGATCATGGATGTCATTTGCTCTTTTAAGCATTTATTTGTTTATTTATTTATTTCCAATTTGCATTATATCTCCTCTAGGAGGTGAATGATGGCTGAGGATGGAGGAAATATTTCTGAGGACCATAGAGAGAGGGAAGCAGAGGGCAGGTCCTCTCTTCCTAGGACTTTTATCCGACTTAACGACTTATCTAGTGGCGGGGAACGAAATGATGATGATGATGATGATGATGGAGCTGAGAGGAGGGAGAGTGGAGTCAGCACGGTGACAGAGGACGCAGCGTCGGCCAGTGGCGGAGAAGCCTTGCCCTACCCCTCCCTGGCACCGGTCGTGTTTTTCTACCTGAAGCAAACCACGAGACCGAGGAGCTGGTGTCTGAAAATGGTCTGCAACCCATATCCTTTAAATCTCTTGAGTCATAAGCCCGCCACCTCGCGAGGATGGTAAGGCCGGGTGTCCCGGTCCGCACACCTGTGAAGGTAGGACGCACGGCTGGTGTGTGGACGTGCTGCTCCTCACCAAGTGGTTGAGAATGTGATACAAATACACGCTTTCCCATACTCCGCTGATTCGCTGTTATGGAAATGAATTTTTATTTTGAAGTGTCCTAATTTTGGATGAGGTAATATTCTTGAGAACGCAGCATTCATACATGAAGTTGCTGAAATTCTGGAATGCACTCTTAGATACATTATTTAATGTCATCATAGAAATAAATAATTTTTGGCTGTAACTAATAATGGCACTGTTTTCAGTGAGGTCATGCTTCAGGGATATCTTTCCATAACATAGAATATGACAGTATAAATGTGGAAAATCACATTTCATACATTTTTGCCTATGCCAATCATTTTCTGACTACTTGAAAAATGCTACATGCAAATTTTGCACTGACAAGTGGAGGAAGGTCATTAAACCTCATTAGCAAGGCCAGCTCAGCATCTGTCTGAGGCAGTTCATCAAATCTCCTCATTTGTTAGTGTATTTGTTAATGTCATGACTTCTCTCAGCTGCTTGATCGAGTGACTGTAGCAGCCAAAAGTCAGTGGTATGTCTTTTCCTCAGCAAAATGTTCTGTGTAGGTTGGTGTGGGGTGGGGTGATTCGGGGTCAGTCAGATAGAGTGTGAATTTCTTAAGCTCAGCTGCCTGGTCATGGTGTGACTATCTTGCAGGTATCTCTCATTATCTCATTTCTCTGAGTCACTTGCTGTGCAGGGTTACTGCCTTTTACTCATCATGGGAGACTGAAGTCAGTATCTGCTTGTCACATGCATTATACAGCGTCAGATTACGTTTGCAGTTTGTCTGCATTGGGTGTATATATGCTGAATCATGAATGGAACCATTACTTTCAAGGAGTTTTATTTGATATGCAAACCATACTGATTTATTAGCTACTTCATTTTGTAAGTGAAGCTCAATCAATCTGCGCGGGCCGTGAGCTCTGAGCAGGCCCAGCGAGTCATTTCATTTAGTAAAATATATCCGGAAGCGAGTATCAATTCTGAGGGTGCGCACCCAAAAAACCCGTTGCTGCCTTTCACACTTCCTGGGTGGCAAATGACCAATGAGGACCGAGGTCACTGGAGGCAGAAGCTGGGGTGCGAGGTTGGCAAATATGTCCTGGTGGGGCATGTGTGTCCTGCTGGGGCATGTGTGTCCTGCTGGGGCATGTGTGTCCTAATGGGGCATGTGTGTCCTGCTGGGGCATGTGTGTCCTGCTGGGGCATGTGTGTCCTAATGGGGCATGTGTGTCCTGGTGGGGCATGTGTGTCCTGCTGGGGCATGTGTGTCCTGCTGGGGCATGTGTGTCCTAATGGGGCATGTGTGTCCTGGTGGGGCATGTGTGTCCTGCTGGGGCATGTGTGTCCTGGTGGGGCATGTTTGTCCTGGTGAGGCATGTGTGTCCTGGTGAGGCACGTGTGTCCTGCTGGGGCATGTGTGTCCTGCTGGGGCATGTGTGTCCTAATGGGGCATGTGTGTCCTGCTGGGGCATGTGTGTCCTAATGGGGCATGTGTGTCCTAATGGGGCATGTGTGTCCTGGTGGTGCATGTGTGTCCTGGTGGGGCACGTCTGTCCTGGTGGGGCATGTGTGTCCTAATGGGGCATGTGTGTCCTGCTGGGGCATGTGTGTCCTGGTGGCGCATGTGTGTCCTAATGGAGCATGTGTGTCCTGGTGGGGCATGTGTGTCCTGGTGGCGCATGTGTGTCCTAATGGAGCATGTGTGTCCTGCTGGAGCATGTGTGTCCTGGTGGGGCATGTGTGTCCTAATGGGGCATGTGTGTCCTGGTGGGGCATGTGTGTCCTGGTGGGGCATGTGTGTCCTGGTGGGGCATGTGCATCCTGGTGTGGCACGTGTCCTGGTGGGGCATGTGCGTCTTGCTGGGGCAAGTCTGTCCTGGTGAGGCATGTGTGTCCTGGTGGGATATGTGCATCCTAGTGGGACATGTGCATCCTAGTGGAGCATGTGCGTCCTAGTGGAGCATGTGCGTCCTAGTGGAGCATGTGCGTCCTGGTGGGCTGGGTGCTGGCGTGCTGCTTACCAGCGTAGGTGAATTGTTTGGTTTGAGGCACATTCACTGCAGCTCCTCGGAAGGAAAGAATGCTTTTTTGGATGGGCAAGCCGGCTGGCCCCGACTGTGATGTCTGGGTGCACATGCTTTGTTTTTCTTCGTGGGGAAAGATGATGAGCCCTTGCAGGCTTGGAAAGGCTGCCCAATCAAACACACTCGTTCTGCCTGCTGCATGCTGCTCAGCCCCCCCTTCTGCTCTTCCCTTCACCACACAAACCCAAGCCCCCAGCTGAAGGCACGCAGCCCTAGAAGATGATTCTCGCAGGCTGCCGCTGGGTGAGGGAAGACGGTGTGGTTCTCTTGGCCTGAGCGATTACAGAGGTATTCGACCTCTGGGATTCCTCAGCGAGAGCTGGACACACTTGCCTCTCCACATTTCCTTATTCGTCTTGCATGCTCCTTGGTGCGGAGGTCCCAGGTACTCATCTGTGTAAGAAAGGACCAGGGCAAAAGGTAACTAATTAATTGAGCATTTGAAAGAATATTCCTTCATCCAGATTTAATCCTGTGGCACAGCTGAATAGGGAGGGTTCACTTGAGGGGACTGCACTGTAGGTCAGTAGACACAATGGGCCACTGAATTTAAAATAACTTTTTATTAAGGAAATTATTGCTTACATTGGACAATGAAAAGTGTATTCTCAATGCCTGAGTATTCTCAGTAAAAAAAATCACATTTTATGTTGGTGTTGAAAGCAGAATTTCACTGGGAGGAGGTGAGCAAGAGTAAAAACAGTGAGTGTCAAACCATATAGTGAAAATGACTCCAAATGTTATTAGCATTCTTTCTATTAGTCCAGATATAAGTTTATGTACTGAGGTAGTACAGTGCTGTCAACACAGCTGCTTTCTCTGCATCCATGTCCATCCATGATTCTCACACGCTGCATTCCTTGCCTGAAATCATTGTTGTGACTTGGTAAGTGGTGAAAGTCTGGTAGTTTTGTTACAGAAGGGAAGGATTTATTTATCTATGTAGTGCACATATTTGACCTTTAATACATCTCAACGGCTTTCACATAAAGGTCACTGTTTCAAAATACTTTAAAATGTAGATCGGATCAATTCAGAACTCTTCCCACTGGAAACATGGAAACGTGTGTTTCCAGTTTGGAGGTATATGGAGAGGATTATTGATGGACCTTTGCTACTCTGAACCTCTGTGAAGTCCCAGACCTCCGTCTCTGCCAGCCCTTATGTTCCTTCTGTCTTAAGAGGTGTTATGAAGACTTCTGTACATCTGCACCACAATGAATCACCAAGTATCCATGCATCATAAGCTGATTTCTTGAAAAATTCCATCTTTCTCTCCAGCCATCTGATTTGCACTGTGTATGTATGAGTGTGTCAGTTGATGGCTCAGGTTTGGCCTTATGATTCATTTTGTTTGTGTCCATGGTTCATTTGTCCAATGTCATAGCTTTGTTCTCAATGGCAAGTTATAGCTCTGGCTGATGCCTCTCCATTTGACTTATTCTCCTCTCTCTAGGTTGGAGGAATCAATATTTGGCATCCTGAAGTGTGAGCAATGCTGGTGTGTACATTTGTATGTGTGTATCTGTGTGGTTGTGTTTGTGGTTGTGTGTGTTGGAGAGAGAGGGGGGGGTATGGAGGGCAAGAGAGTAAAAGAGTCCCCAATGTGGTGTCTGGAAAATGATCACTGATAGCTCTACAAATGCCTGTGATTGGATGGCAGACATAGAGGAATCCCATAGGTGTTGTCTCTCAGCCAATGGTCTGGTTAGCACAAGAGCAATCTTCACTCCTCTGGAAAATGGTTTTCTTTCTTTCTTTCTTTCTTTCACTTGAATGATCAAGCAGTTTTTGGCTATTTGATTCCTTTTTAAAGTAACTGAACATGAAATAAACACTTAATCAGCAGAAAATGTAGGGCTGGCGGAATATTTATAAATTGCTCACGAAGGGGAAACGGCAGAATATTTTTTAGACAATTATTAGAAGAACAAAGTCTTTCAGTCTTTGTTATTTTCATTGATTTATTTTGTATTTCAGACTTCCTGCTTTATAGTAGAAATTCCCATTTCACATGGGTCTTGTTGATGTGTTTTAGGACTGAAGTAGCCCACAGTAAAAGACTGCTTGTGTATTTATGAGCAGTTCAGGATACATATTACTTCTTACCTTTACCTACCCATGTACTGCTGTAAAAGTTACATAAACACTGAGTGATCAGATCATGGAACTTGAGAGGTAAGGAAAATGGTAAATGTCAAATGATATTGTTTTCATACCAGCTCTTACTTTCTTCGTGAGTGATATAGGCTCCCTTAACGTATGTGTGTGAGTGTTTGTGTACATTCATGGTATGTGTGTGTTTGTGACTGATTCCTGTGTTTCTGTGTGATTTCTGCAGGTGATGAGCTTGCTGAGCTCGCTCTCAGGTTGCTGGCTATGTGTTGCACTATGTGTGCTGTGCATCACTGCCATGTGCCCCTGAGAAACTCCACCCTCGCAGCTAAAGGGGGGGGGGGGGGGGGTGTTGCAGGGTGTTTATCCATGTCCATTTAACAGAGTCCAGAACTGCGCTAACTTGCACAAATCGCCTATCACGTTTTCCCTGTACCCACTTAGAGTGTCTCCCTAGTATCCTGACTAGTATCCTGAATGGCTTTGTGTGCCAATGACACGATTTAGGGGTGCTGTGTTTTTTAGGATGTGGAATGAAGCGTGTGAGGAGCTGTGTTCATTACGAAACAGTCCCATCCTGAGTGGTACAGTCTCACTCGCATTGAAGGCGCTAGAGACATTGGCACCTCCCGCAACTGTCTCCCATAATACCACCAGCACTCTCAGCTTGGCAGTGCTATACTTCATATGTATTGCTACTCCTCCTCTAATTGGCAGTTCCCTTGCCAAACGCTATTGCATTGTTGATTCATGATGAAAGATTTTCGAGTCCTGAAGCAATCATGGCCATAACTATTGTCAATTAATCACAATTTAGCTGCTGATTTCAGTCTTTGGCTTCTAGGAAGTGTTAAAAAAGGCTCGAAGTCATTCTTGCCATGCAGAAAATGGTCATTACACAGTCTTCAATATTTCATAATTCTATCATTTCTGGTTTTTTTCTTCTATAACACATTTCAGGCAGGATAGCATATATATATGCCAGAGCCTTGAATTAATGTACAGAGGCTCATTATGGTTCCCTGTCAAAGCCAGCCATCTATAAGGCAGCTATTTGAACAGGGATGGAGGTTATAATTAAAGCTCAGCTAATCTGTCCTTTAAATTACCCCTCTGTTACATATTGCTCAACTGTACTGATGGAGCCTGACTGAAACTTTGATGTATATGATATTTCCTTAGAAAAATGACTTCAGAGCATTTGAGCATGAATTGTTCGTTTCATCAGACATATTTAAAGTCCTTTGTTCATGTGTGCAGTACTGTCTGAAGTACACCCATGCCCTTTATCTCTGAAAAAGTAAGTGTTTGTAGGTTAGCTTGTTTTGCCATAAACACAGTATATCTGAAGACTGTGCTTTTAGTCTTGTCAGAAAATTCTGAAGTATCAGGTTATTTTTCTGAGTTCGTGAGTCAGCTAATTTCACATTTCTGTATCTGTGCCAGGGCAGTAGCTATAAGCACCCCCCTCATGCTGAGTGTGTGTGTGTGTGTGTGTGTGTGTGTGTGTGTGTGTGTGTGTGTGTGAGTGTGTGTGTGTGTGTGTGTGTGTGTGTGTGTGTGTGAGTGAGTGAGTGAGTTTGTGTGTGTGTGTGTGTGTGTGTGTGTGTGTGGGTGTCCTTACCACGTGGAATTATGCAATTATTCATTAACATAATACTTTTCTTGTGGCCATGTCAGCAAGTTATGTAGCATGCAGGTAAAACCACATGAAGAATCCACAAGCAAGTGTGTGTGTGTGTGTACCTTGGATCATGGCCCAAGTGTTTCCTTAATAACTGAGGATGACTGAGAAAAACAATATATATATATATATATATATAATATATACAATATATATATATATATATATATATATATATATATATATATATATATATATATATATATATATATATAATTTTTCTATAATTAATATATACAATATATATATATATATATATATATATATATATATATATATATATATATATATAATTTTTCTGTTTCTATGAATTTTTGGTATATCATAAGCTTTTCCTTGTGTTTTTTACACTGTTCAATACCCTCTTTCTCTCTTTCCCACTTTCTCTCTTTCTTTCTCCCATTCTTTTCCTCCTCTACTTTTTTCTTTTTTCTTTCTCTTTGGGCTTTTCCGTGAGATGTCTGTAAGTTTATATAGGAATCAAGCCAGGGTTTTCTTACCAGCTTTTTCTCATTAGAGAAGTAGAGGAGACAGGCTGAAGGGAATGGCATGAGAGTGAGAGAAGGAGAGAAAGAACGAGAGAGGGTGAGAGAAAGAGCGAGAGAGGGAGAGAGAAAGAGGGAGAAAATGAATTGGAAGGAGGTGTGGGATATATGTTGGCCAGCTTAACCAAATTCTCACAGGGCCTGTGAAGCTTGTTACCTCTACCAGTATTTGCCTCGTCTTTAGCGTTAGGAGCAGTGAGACTGAACCTTGCCTACCCCTCTGAGACACTCTTTGGATAAAAGCAACCATATGATCCATCTTTTGTCATTCCACATAAAACAGCGCTGAAACCGACTGTGATTGCCCCGTGTGCCTCTTTGAGTCCTCTGCTTCGCAGGCTGTGTTTTTAACGTTGGCTTTACTACATTCACACCTACTTGCCAGCTGGTATTTTACATCTCCTCTGCCTGGATTGTTTGCTTCAGAAAACTGACTCGCTGCATTCACTTGTTGGGGGGCTACGGACAAGAAGGCGTGTGTATACGTGTGTATTTCGATGTGTTTGTGTGGAAGTGTGTGTGTGAGCGGGGGCAGGGGTGTCGCAGCTTGCGAGGTGAGGCATTCCTGATTGTCTTGTCATCCCCTTCTGGAGTGTCCGCCTAGCCAATGTGGCCCCTTTTATCCCCTTTTTTGGACATACTCAACTGGATGTGGGTTTCAGGTGGTAGTGATAGACCCCAGGACTGACCAGTGCTTATCTCCACAAACACCACTCTTCACCACTCATGGTCCCAGCCCTCAGAGGCCTCTCCAATGGCCCTGTGTCATCAAATCTCCAATCAGAATTCCCAGTCTGGGACAGAGTGTCTGCGAATTGAAAAAGGCCATTTCTTATTGAAGATAAAGTCCCTTAGGTTATAATTATCTCTTGAAGCAGGATGGGAGGGGGGGTGTTACATAAAGGAAGTCTAATTTCTTCACTACACTGTGTGTTTGTCATTGCATATTTCTGTTAAAGGGCACTTGGCAAAAAAGTAGGCCCTTTTGTCCAAAGCACGTTTTTCTTCACAGAATAAAATGAAGCAGTATACCTCTTCATACCACATCTTTCACAAATTAAAGGCCAAAGTAACTTGGGTAAGAGGAGTCACATTGTGTTCTAATAATTGTTGTCTAGCACTTATCCAAGCAGTCCCCTACGGCAGTCATAATTAAAGAATGGCTTCCAGTAGGCACACCTCAATATTTTCTGCAGTCACAGCTCTGCCTGTCTGGGAGGGGGTGGAGGGGCGGGGGAGGGGGTGGTGGTAGTGGTGTAGGTGTTGTGAAACCTTCCCGGATTCCTTCACTGTACGCTAATTACAAGGTATTGCTTCATTGCTATTTTATTGGGGTCCATTTTGCAGTGGCTAACAATAAGACAGTGGATGTGGGAAGGGCTCCGGATCCTGGTTCTGCTGCCCGTTGACAAGAAGCGACAGTGACATTTACAGTTCCCTCCCCATTATGGTTAATGACTGTAGGTGATGCTGCTGAACACAGCTCATCTTAAGGCAGTGAGGAAGAAGCAGACTCCACCCGAATGCCACTCCGTCACCTGAACAGGCTGCAGCGCCGCTGCTAGCGCTGGTCCTGCTCTGAGGTGAACGCGTACCTCATTACCACTGCATGCAGGAGGAGACCAGCCTTGCAATGCTCCACTGAGGAATGACAAAAGAGGGCAAACGCAGAAGGCTTCCTTCTCTCTCTCTTTTTTTTGTGAGGTCCAAACTCTAAAGGTAGAATACGACATCAAAGGAAGATTCTGCACCCACAAAACATGTCATCTCTCACAGTTTTGGTGGTCATGGTTGTTCTCTCTCTTACCTTACACTATGGTTTTTAATCTGTGTGTGGCTCAGAGAGCACTCTGTGATGTACAGTCTTGCATGCAACAAGTGTTCATCCCAGTCTTTGTCATCTGGGCTCGATTCAGTGTTACAGTCAGGCTTCCCCTAAACACGTATTAATTTTTATTTGGTTTCATTTTTCTAAATCCCAAACCCCCATATTTTATTACAATTTATTGTGAGGGTTATAATTGTCTTGGTTGGTGTGTTTGTGTGTGTCTTATAGAGGGAGTTTCAATGTTGTAACGCTGGACGTGAGGTAATTTATTGTGTGTTGGGGTGTGTGTGTGTGTTAGCTGGGGCTAGCCTTCTCGCCTATATGTGTTGCTGTCACACTGAGTAAAGGGAGGAGGGGGAGACACAGTTCTCGTGGTTTTCGTGTCTCTCATTAACATTTTCTGTTCAGGATTTCCTACAAGATGTGGCTACAAAACCAGTTCCAGACCCCGTCCACCCCCCCTGCTCGTCTCCTCCTTCTCTCAGAAGGCAGAAAAAAAGGGAAGAAAAAAAAAGAAAAATAGAAATCTGCTTTTAATTTACAGGAGTGCAACAGGACACTGGAGCGAGTCCGCTGGGTCCTAACTTCCCCCTGCACTACAGCACACTTATCCAAATGCCTGTAGAAGTTATGAGGAGGAAAAAAATGAAAAAATGAAATGAATCCAGAAATGAATCCAGGGACCTTGGCAGCAGTCTGTTGTTGCGAGAGCCTTTATTATGTACCTCTTCCTGGGGTCTGATTTCAGTCCCAGTATGTGTAAGGTAATTCAGCAAGCTTCATGCCCTATTCTGGGCCTGTTGTCTTGGGTAGAAATTGTAGCTTCAACTCTGCATTTTACTTGCTTTGGACAGTAATATCTAATAAGATGGAAGGTGCCTTCAGATGAAAGAAGTTCCTTATAGTTTTACATTGTGAATAGGACTCCTGCCAGAACTATACAGGTATATGGCAAGAATAATAGAAAGGTGCAGTCTTTGGTGATTCAGTTTTTAAATGTTAAGGAAATTGATTTGGTTTGAATGTCAGTCAAGGTGTTTCCACCCTATAAAGCAGAAGCATTTCTTTTTATTTTTGGGGTTTTTTTGGACTTAAATAATTGTATACAGACACAGAAATTCATTACCAAAAATGGATAATAATAGACTTCCTGCTTAAGTGAAATGATTGTGTCACTTTGCAGATAGTAAAGAAAAAGCAAAATAGAGTTTCCACCTCCCTCTAGTATCTTTTTAATAACTTGTCATTCATATGCTCATCTGTTATGAAGTGGAAAATTGGAAAAGCCCATTAGGTTGGGCGATAACACAGAAAAGTCTGAACGTGTGATGGGAGAGCTGTCTCTCACTATTAAGTCATGGTCACTTTACGACTGCCTCAGATATGATCTTTTGTGATTCTCCTGTGTTCTTCAGTCAAGCATTAGACAATTTAAGAGTTGAATTGTTTTAATTAATCGCAGACAAGGTCCAGTTTGGTGAAGTCAGCCAAGCATGGCAGTTCACCTGGTTAGCCTTTTTTTTCTGCCCTCTTCTTGAAAGTTGTTGTGGAACGACTACAGAATTCAAACAAAGTTAAAGAGATGAAAAATGCATAGCAAATTCTTGCTGTAATCCAAATAGAAGGGCATCCGTTTCAAAATGGCCGTGGATTCTCACTCCTACAAGGGTGGCGTGTGTCTCATTGCTTAGGCCTTGGAGTGTGTGTGTGTGTGTGTGTGTGTGTGTGTGTGTGTGTGTTGATTTCATGAAGGATGCCATATACCTTTATTCCAATGGGTCATCTCTCCACAACCCCATGACACTCATTGGTTTTCATCAGGTTCGCTGTATGCATTCCTCAGCGATGGTTAAGGCTATACAGTATATTGCACTGACCCTGAGGAGTGCAGGGCAGTCCATTAGCCGGGTGCCCCTTGTTGCCAGTGTGACTTAATATAGTCGGCATAGGCAGAGGATATTGGCATGAATAATTGATAAGGCATCATACAGCAAAGCTGTGCATTTTTGAACTGGAGTCACGAGTGCTTTCCTTCCCGATTCTGCAGGTTGTGTTGGCCCTGAGCAGGACAAATAGCTGATGAAACGACTGGCAGTGAGGAGCTGGAGGTTTGGTACTGTGTCCCACCCTCCATGTCCCCTAAAACATACGACTGAGACACCCCCCTGCGCCATCCTAAAGGATCACTAGTCAACCTAGATATGGGCCTGGACATGCAATGTGACATCGGCTCTCATCATTTCTTCCCTCTGAGCTCAGAACGAGCGAACACCCTGTCAGAGGAAGGGACGAAAAGGCTACAGACTTGTTGTGGTACACGCACCGTCCCACGGGAAGCAAATGAGAGGCTGGCTGCTAACTCTCTCGTGCTGCACCATTTATCTTGTCGTGCGGAGTGTAATCATCGGAGCGGTGTGCAGGCTCTCCGACGGCCCGTGTCCGGGGAACACCCCAGGGGGCTCCCGCCTCCAAGCTGCCCTCACAGCTACGGTGACCTGGATGAGATCCGAGACTCGGCGCCTGTCCACACTGGCGCAGAAATGTGGCGGTACGGCGGGAGCTTGTAAAGCTGTGTGATAGTACTAGTACATCTAGATTGTTAGCTAATGCAGGGCTTTGTGGTGAGAGTGCTTTTTATGTATTCTAGTGGTATTTGGGTGTCCCTCATGATTCTCTGTCATTGAGTAGGATACTCAACCCACACACTGGAGATGGTGTATGTGTTTTAACTACAGCTGGTACACCATAATTGCTCAAAGGTACATTGTTATAGACAAACAGAGTAACTTAGAATGAACTGTTAAACTGAATGGTCAAAATAATTTGTTTGTTGTAAGCATTATTATGAGAGTTCTTGTCTTTTAAATTGGGAGACCGTGGCTGTGCTTGAGTATTCTAATGCTGCATTGCTCTGATGCTAGTCTGTGCGGGAATAATCACTTCACCTTCCGCCTCAATGACAACACCTACTGTAGATAATGGGCATCTATCGGTTGGTTAACGCCTGGTAGAAGCTCTTTGGAAAACAAGAGGTGTCTTAAATCAAGCATGAATGTGAATTATTTAGCTAGTCTGTTCCCTCTAGGAAATCTGGACTCTGGGAGAGAAGGGAAGTTAGTCGAGCTCTTGGCAGCAGCCCGTGGCACTGCAGTATGGTGGATTTTTCTTCCCCTTTCCTCGTTTGGTGGGCTTGTGCATTTTTTTAAAGCCCTTCAGCCATGAGCGGCGAAAGACTCTCTTCCGCATCTCTCTTTGACTGCAAGCTTTCATCTGATCCTGACATGGTGTTACGTACTCACAAAAGATCCCAGCTTTTAGGACAAATGCCCCCCCCTGAACAGCAGCCAATCATCACGCATGGGCTTCCCAGACTGCTCTCTGTCTCTCTCTTTTTCGGTCTCTCTCTTTCTCTCCTCTCCCTCTCTCGCTTTCTTTTCTCATTCTCTCTCCATCTTCGCGACTGGTGTCTTATTTTAATCAGCTTTCTTCCCTCAAGAGAGTTCAGAGTCTGGCAATCATTGGAATGAGTAGATGTACAATACTGTATGCTGAGTACTTTTCCTTCTGCTATGATAACTGCTCGCCCTTCCTCAGCCAGCGTTGTCATGGAAATCAGTTCTCCTTCATAAAAAAAACCCTGCTTCTTTCCTCGTGCTTTCCCCCCTCAGTTTTCTCTCTTTTTTCCATCTCACTTTCTTTTCCCTTTTTACCTATCCATGGCTTTGTTGCTATGGTTTCTTGCAGAGAGTGTGGTTAAGGTGTGACAGTCCTCCTGTGCTGTGGGTTTTTGTCCTGCCTGTCAGGTTGACGTCTCCATTGACCGTCTCGGTTTGATAACGCACCAGGGGAGGGGCTCATTTTGGCTGCGTTCACAAAGCATGGTCACAGGCACATCTGCATTATTCCCCCTGCCGCGGGCTTCCACCAGCAAAGGAACCAGCGCACCACACTCCTGTGTGCTCTAATCTAACTTTTTGGGCGGTTGTTGTCTTTGTTGCATTTGGGATTTTCTGTGCTGTATTCTCCGTTGTTTACCACGCCTGTGTCAGTTGCCTAGGGACCTCACAGTTCCTCCAGTGCCTGTCCACACTCCATGGCAACTGTCCGGATGTGTCAGACTGTGTCAGACTAGACTTTAGGAATAAATGTTGCCATTTGTTTTTCTGTCTGTTATCAAATTTAGCCTAGTTACTATTGCCAATCACTTAATCCGAATTTGTCTAAGCTGTGTGTGTGTATGTGTGTGTTTGTGTGTGTGGTTTTATGTACAACTTTGTTTGATCTCATGCTGTGATCTACCACATCTCAGGGAAGTGTAGGGAGGTCTCGTGGTCAGCAACTGCACTGTTAGAGTGTAGAATTTTGCATCTTCCATTTTGTATTTAGAGAACTGCATTGCTTAGCAGCGCAGTTACAGTAGTGACCACAGGCAAATATATGCAGTATGTGTACAGTTTATTTCCAATGGGTGTCACTGGTTTATTTTATTAGAATTGATATTGGAATGATATTAAACTGCTGGGATTTCAGCCCATGTGAACCCTGCTGGAGCTCCAGGTACAGCCCGTCTTCTGGATCACTGCCAGCATCTTAGCGCGGTGATGCTCAGAATCGACATGAACACTAATGCTCAAGAAAGCAGTGGACAATATATTGAACTGAAAGGTTTTGCTGCCTTTTTTTTGCCAGCTCAATCCTTATGAAAATACTCAGCACTGCCAGTCTGTCTCTCCTCTATTACTGTGCTGGTGGTTGAAATTCTATCACAGAATCACTGGTTCTGATTGGAGTGCTCCTGCGAGATCCTTGGGTCTCACGTGAAGTCCAACACTGAAGGGTGGCTGAGGAAGACGAGGAGGAAGAGGTGCTAATGTGACCTATGAGACCATCAGAGCATAACAGAGGAAGACAGTGCCACCGCACACTTGAAAGTGCTGTTATCTGCAGTGACAGTCACCTGGGGTGCGTGGGTGTGTGGGCGTGCACCAGTACCTACCCTGCGGATGTTGCAGAGATAGGGGAGGGCGTCTCTGTTCCACTCTTCACCCTTTGGAGGTGCTAATTTAGCACAGATGACCAGTTGTTTGGGATGTAGTTAAGGGGAAATCAGAAGAGAACTATGGCTGGATACCTGTCTGACAGCATAAAATTCAATATACGCAAATCCATAGTCATGCCTAATGACCACTGTATAATATATATGTGTTAGTGTATACACACATACACACACACACACACACACACACACACACACACACACACACACACACACACACACACACACACACACACACATATATATATATATATTTTTTTCTCTTCACAACTAAGTATAACTATAAGCACTTGTTTAAACTCATTTTAAAACACAGCACACTATAATAAACTATCCTTTGATATCGCTTTTGATTGGTTATTCACTCTGAACACAGCTGCAGAGTTCTGGCACACCAGACTTTAGAGGAGATTTGTGCTTTTGTACCCATGGCTGTCAAAGTGATAGTATCAAAGAGAATGATTAAAGCACTACTGATCCACAGTCCATTGCAGCTCTGGAAGATTTGCATATGCTAGCACTCCTGGTGCTTTATGGCCAATCATGAATGACATGCAGCCGGCTAGCACACAAAGGCTGGTAACCTGGTTAAGTGACACAAACCCGCCAGGGAGTGTGGCATTCTGTGGCTGGAGACACACTTCCAGCAACATAATGTCCTGTGTGTTTGAGTGTGCCTGCTCGCACATGAATGGGTGTGAATGGTATGTGTCTAAGTTGATATGATTTACATTATGAATTGTATGTGCACAGTGTGCCTTATTAACAGTTCTCTCATTAACAGTTTGTAAACAGCAACAGCCGAGGCAGATGCCTAAGCATAAATTAGAGCACGAGGAGGGTGAGAAAATCAGACAGATACATTTGTGCATAGTTGGATCCATCTTCACTTATGCCTTTGTGTGACCACTTTTGGGTACTGTGATGACAGTGTATTCATTCATTTACCTTCATGGTATGACGCCACTGAAATAAAGAAGTAGCTTAAGAAGTCGCTTGTGAGGTTGCTTGTGAAGTAGTGTGTTTCTGTTGTGACATGGGAACCTAATTCATTCAGCCCAAAAGGTTTTCATGGAGTGTGGGCTCCTCCTTTGGAGTAGACATAAAATAGGATTTGTTTAATATGACAAACTTCATTTGGACCAGAGTGTTTTCCCTCATAAGGTAATGATCACTTCCCCAGCGAGCAGCCTGCTACGTCCCCTCTACCAGAGCTGACGGCGTCTGCATTTCTTTTCAACGCGGCCCTGTGCCGTCAGTCTTTATGAGAGGCGAGGCTGTTTGCACCCTGAAGCTGCAGCTCTGTCAGTCTTATCTGCCAGAGGAGTCTGTGTATGTTAGCGATCCTAAGAGTGAGTATTGCACAGGGAACCCTGACAGCATGTTTTACTTTCATGTTTTGTGTTTATAGCAACTCCACATCATTTGTCCCATGAAAGCTTGAAAAGGTCTCAGTGTTTACATGGTCTGACTGTTTTATTCAAGACCCTGTTTTCTTTTTTGTTCCACTTTTTAAAACTTCTCACTTAACACTGGCTACTGTGACAGAATATCTGTAGACGATGACCTGTCTGTATTGTTAAGAAATGCTACCTACAAGTTTTTATAAGAATATCCTTATTTATTATGGCAGTGTTCCTGGGCACCTCACGTGTATGGTCTCCACCTTTGCCTGTAATTAATTTTTTAATAATGAAGAAATATGCTTCCTGTCCAGGTTGAGCCATTTCTGTCCTGCATAACTGAGTGTGGATGCAGGAGCACTTTGCTTAGGCCGCTGGGAGTGCTAAGTAGGCCGCTGGGAGTGAAGGCTCTTGCCCTGCTTGTTTGTTTTGTTTTTGTGTGTGACACCTCCTTCATGGTTGGGGAAACGTGTACTGGGGGGGGGGGGGGGGGGGGCAGGCACTCAAGGCTAACCCGTGCACCCCAGCCCCCCACAAACGCTGCAAACCACTGGATTCAGCAGAAGTCCAGCAACAGGGCTATTCATTATGAGTTTATGAAAATGGGCCGGCATCCACCCTCCACCCGTGTCTTGCGCCGTCTTGCTCTCTCTAAGGTCCTCACACGTACTGCTCATGTTGGTGCGAAGCTTTAGAGGTCGGAGCAAGAGTGATTCACGTGCTGTGTAATGTCCTGCTTCAGACCGTGAATTTAGTATCCTGCTCTGTACCATGACACTGATGTTCTGCCCTAGGTCTGTTATGCAATATAGAGAGCCATACTGCAATGACTAACCCCAAGCGGAGTTTACTCGTGCATAAGATGAGGAAGGGATCTTGGGTCTTGAAAAGGATACACCAAAATCTGGTCTATTACAGAGTCGATAGACTATCGATAGTCAAGATTTATTATTTCCCCTTTTACCCCTACTCCCAAGGTGCCCTATGTTATCCACAAAAATGATTTAAAAAACCCTGTTTCTGACACAACATATGCAACTATTTTGATAGAGAGCAATTTTATGCGTAGACTCCTAGGCGAGACCACTAGTTCACCACAAACGTCCAATAAATGTTACTAAACAAGACCTTCCACAAGCTGAAGTCCCGCAGTCCATTGGCTATTTAAAATCCTCACAATGGATAAAAGATACTCCGCAAAAAAGGAAAGTTCCAATGTTTGAATACAGGAAAGGCAGGAAACCTCCATGAATGATATTGCTGTTTTTGTCATTTTAAAAAACAGCCTTTCCATTAAATGAAAACCCTTCAGTTTATATTCAATATCTGGACTGGTCCAGTAGGTCACATATCCATGGATGCTTTAATAGAGGGATGAGACCTAAGCTCCTATAGCCACGCCCCCTCAGCTGAGTAGGCCGTGTCTATATTAGGGAAGAGTCTATAACAGGGAACAATAGAACACTTTACAAATGCTGCCCCCTGTGCAATCATCACATACCCCCCCCCCCCCCCCCCCCCCAGAGGCATGGGAGGACCAAAATAGGCATTAAGGTTTACAACATTTATCGTCTCAACCTCCCCATCACCTTTCCCCCACATCAGTGGATATCCCAACATCTACATACAGCAGGCGAGACACCAGTTGTCTCGTGTATGATCATGTTAATGGTGAGACAAAACTCTAGAATCCACTGATCCCAGTTAGTTGTCCAAAGAATGACTCGATCATAACCTTTATACTTTTATTCAGTCTCTCTGTCAAGTTGGATTGAGGGTAGCCATCATGTTATGGGCGATTCCCCAGGTTTCACACAGGTTCACCATGATCTCACTTGTACATTGCGGCCCCTGGTCTGAAACTATGGAATTCAGTATTCTCCAGCTAGTGAAGATGTCGGCCCTGAGTACAGTGCATACCCTTGATGTCTTGGCATTGCACATGGGAAACAGCTTGGTATAGTTGTTGACAACTACCATCAGTATTGTTTCTGTTGCGACTCATGGAGTATGGTCCCATGAAGTTTACTCCCAACTCCCCTGGCTGGTTGACCTCTGTGTATAGGAGAAACATGGCGGGTGGAGTGTTGGGACTTTATATTGCTGGTAGGTGTAACCTCCATACTGAGATGGTTTAAAACAATGCAGTACACTTTTTTGATGTGCAAAGTGTATACGTCCAGTCCTGGTTTCTTGATATGTCCCCATTTACTTCCTCACATATTGAACTAGTGGCCTGAGCAGCCCCAATATCATGTAAGGATGATGGAAGATTGCACCAATATGCTCCAGCTACCGTAGCGCATACTGCTCCTCCTGGTAAGGTAGATGTTCTTTATAGGGCATCACAGTGATGTTAGCACATCCTTTTCTGTAGCGCACATGGAAATTGCATATGTCCTGCTCCTAACCCCACTTTGCTTGCCTCTACCTGGCCTTGGAATGACACATTCACCAGGGGCTGTGCTGCTACTGGGGATGAGAGCAATGCATCATTTATCTTTTGAAATGTATCTTGACACTCCATTGTCGAAGCCCAACTGACATTCTTCTTTTTTAATTGGTTCAAGGGAGCAGCAGTGTCAGCAAATCCTGGAATGAATTTATGATACCGTCCTACTAAACCTAAGATCCGATGAAGGTTCTTAAGGTCAGAGGGTGGAAGATATTCATATATAGCCTTCATGGTCTCAGGATCCATCTGTACTTCTTTTCCGTGACACTACGTGGCCTAGAAATGTGAGATGGGTCTGGAAGAGTCAGCACTTTTTGGTGTTTAGGGAGAAGTGACAGAGGTGTTCTTCCAGAATCAAAGAGGGAGAACACTATGATGTCATCAATGTAAACAATATAACATATTCCTCTCAATTCTCCAAGACATGCTCCATCAGCCATTGAAAAGTGGCACTGGGATTCTTGAGGCCAAAAGGTATTACTCTAAAGTGGCACAGTCCTTGAGGCATTTTGACAGCCATCTTCATCTTCCAGTACCTGCTAAGCATATGCATTGTACTGAAATATGCAGCTCCCTCTAACAACTCCAGTATCTCATGCACTAGGGGCATAAGAAAGGTGTCCAAGTGGGTTTTGGCATTGAAACCACAACAGTCCTCACAGAATCACATTGAACCAGCACGATGGGAGCTGCCCAGGGAGAAGATGGTTCAATTATGCCTTTCTTCAACATATCCTGAATATAACCTCTGATGATCTTTTGTTTTTGGGTTGACACACTATCAGCCCTTTTCCTGAGTGGGACTTCATCAGATGTGTATGGGATCGGACCCCCAGAATGGCTGACCCTAGCTTTTCAGTCCAAACCGTGGGCCACTTCTGCAGCAGCGGTCTCAAAAATTCAGGCTGAGCAGAGATATTACACTGGGTGTTTTCAGTGTGGTGTATAATCATAGCCACGTATAAAGAGATTTCACTATCACCATGGAGGCTGTCTTCATGTCAAAATGGAATGATTTTATAATTGTTTTCAGGTATTCAGTTAAGGTATTCAGGTGAGACTGTAGGATTAGTTTCATGACCATTAGAAAATCTAGGAAAAAGCTATAATATGTGCAACAGTATGTGCAATGAATCACTATCCAAAACATACACGTTTACTTTAAACAAGAACAAAGGTCAAACACAATGACACCCTACCTAAAGCATGGGTCTCTGTACCATCCGCCAGAATAAAAATAGATGGATTCAGGGCTGGAAGGTTTCTGGAGGCTTGGCCAAGTTGTTTCAAAGCCGCTCTCACATAAGAGTGAAAGAACTCCCCAAACTCCCCAAGGTCCACTACTGTATCCAAAAAGCAAAGGTTTAGCTCATACCGAGGTTATTTGTCCTTCCTGGTAGGTATCTTTCCCTCCCTTCTTCAAGGGTTTCTTGAAGGATGTTATTCTGCGATCGGCTGAGTTGGCATTCTGCTCCTTGACCTGGTAGCCTTTTGAGGATGTCCAGAAATGTTCTATCATAGAACCGGGTTTGACGAGTTGTTCAACGGTAGAGACCACTCCTCACAAACAAACCCGCTAACCAGCTGGGGATTGTGCGCACTTAGAATCTGCATGACAAATTTTTCATCTGTCATCTCCGGTTTCCATTTTAAAACAGCGCTATAATCATAGGCGAAATCACGCAAACATTGATTTGGTGTTTGCATCAAGGAATGGAGGCGATCTTCAATCTCAAGCTGAATAATCTTCAAATGGAAAAGTTTCTAGAAACTATGATTTAAAAGCAACCCATGTCTTTGCCCTAGCCACTAGCTACCAACGTCTTGCCAATCCGTGATGTATTAAGAGTGCAGTTCATGATCTTTTAACGGTCCAAGTTCTATAAACTTGACCACATCTGTAGTGCTGGTAGACTCTTCAATTATTGAAAAACTCATCTTAATGGGTGGCGATGATTGCATGCTCACCAGGACAGCGCTCATACAACTCAGGGATCCCTTAACATCTGGGCTAGACATACAGTAGTAGGTGTCCAGTGCCTACTAGATCATATGAAGGTTATGTTGAGGAAAGGCATAAATGGACTTAAATTACATATTGAGGATATAATGAAGAAAAGCAAAAGTAAAAGTCCAACAATAGTCCATGTCATGGGGTGTGCGTGGGCTACTACCAGTTATTGACTTTTGTCCATCATCTTACAGGACATTCCTGTCCCTCTGTTCCAAGATAATGATTCTCGCATTCACAAGGATGCAAATGCAACTGCTTGGTATTATGAACTTTCAGAAGCTGTCACACATCTGGACTGGCCTGCAAAATCCCCCGATGTGAATCCTCTTGAAAATCGGTGGGACTACCTGGAACAACAAGTAAGAGGCCATCCAGGGAAGGCATCCACGAAATCTGGCCAAACTGCAAATCTCTGATACACAGCTTTTATTCATGCTTGTGGAGGTATTATATTCATTATTCAGTTAGTCACAGGTGTTTTGTATAGTGAGATTATTAAGTGAATACATAGCTGGGAAACATTGTTGTGGGATCCCATTATGTGCTATATAGAGCTGGGGGAACATAGGACACTGGGAACTTTGGACTCTTAGGACATAGAACCCTGGGAACATAGGACCCTGGGGACATAGGAAGAATGCTAATCGTGAACCTTTAAATCCTATTGAAAAGCATCTCAACCCCTTTAAAGTGATTTCAGCCCCCTATTATTTGCAGTGTTCTGCCAGACTGTTAGGTAATACAGGAGGAACGAGGACAAAGTTATAATTCTGTAGATGTTCCAGTCAGTCAGTACAGGTGCTGATGCCAATTACTTCAGAAGATTAGACCACAATAAAGCAACGGAATCTCCGTCTCTTGGCTGAATCGCTTCAGTGTAGAGGTGCGGCAGAAATCACTGGTGGTGCACCGAGGGCCCCTTTGGCACATGCTGCGTGGTGGAAGTGTGGGAGGTTAAAGTAGCCTGTGCCGTCTCTGGCATGAGAAAACAGAGACTAGTAGCTTCAGAGCTGCCTCGAAAGAACAATAAAAGAGAATGTGAAATTCCAGAGCAGATTGTAAAAGGAGCCTCATATGTTCAGAGACTCAGATCTCTTGCCTGTGTCTCCCCTACGGAGGCCCACACCTCTCTCCATCTCCAAGTGAAAGTAGAAACTAGCACACGCAATTCCTTTATTCTCTCCCTGTGTGATTCTCCTGTTTTGTTTACCTTCTGCCCCGCTGCCAGTAATTGTTCACACATTGCTTTGTGTCCATTGAGATATGGTTCAGCAACACGTTTTTCAGCTGACAAAATGTAAAGGCTAGCAGTTGCTGCACTCGAGCTGTGTGCGTGTACTGCAATTGTTCTCAGTGTTCTCTCTCCCAGATCGTAGGCTGCTATCACACTGTGTTCAAGCAAAGCATATTTGCTCATCTGCTAATCAGTTATTAATGTACTTTCATGTTTGCCACGGCAACAAGTTGGATGTGGGATGATGTGTGTTTGGAGTATGCGGTGAATTCGAATGTGTTGTTGAATGCAGATGTTGTTGATCAGATTACCTCTAGATCAAGTTTGGGGTCCTCACTGTCCTTTTAGAATGTAGCCATAGCTGCCAAAAGACTCTGAGATCAGCCTATGATATGAGGAAATACCTTCTGCCAGTTTAGAAACCAAAACATTCCTCTAGTAAAACAATGAAAAGAAAAAAAAGAGCAATCTGATTGGTTGCTTAGTCAAGAATGTTTAAATAAGTGACACCGAACAGTTTCTGGCCCCAGCACAAGAACAACAACTTATTTAGGTGTTTCCTTTGCCAGAGGGTGAATACAAAGCAAGAGGTTCTAATCACTCCATTTCAGTCCCATTCGTTTCACTTTTCTGTGCAGAAAAGCATTCATTTAGCGCCTACATGCCCTGCAAATATTCTGTATTGAATTGTGCAGCTGTATAATACTGTAACTTCCACTAATCTATTCTGTGCTTCATTAATGTACAGTATAGTCTATCACTTTACTCTTAGCTAATTCCTTTTCATTTGTGGCTCTGAGTGCAGATGTTATGAGGAGTCAGACTTGTCCACAGCTATATAGCTGCAGAGATTTATTCTCTTTGCCCAGTCTCTCCAGTGGTTTTTTTCTGTTGTAAGGAGGCTGACTTCTCTATGACTGAATGGTTATTTATAAAAACTTTGAATTACCTGTATGTCCAGGAGCTGTCAGTTCTCTGCATAAGGGGCTACAGGGGAGGTTGCTGAGCAGAGTGCTAAACTGATGCTTCTCCAGGGTCAGTTATGATATCAGTGATCTGGAAAAAGACAGGCGTCTCTCTGCCAAAAGACAGATGTTTTTACAATACATTTTATCTGAGAGTTATAATGTTCAGCTTGTCACTGGTGCAGTGAGAACTGTCTTTGGCAAATGCATTTATTAATTGTCTTGAGGAGCCCAGTGGCGCCTTCGGTTCAGTACATGTTTCCTGCCTTCTCAGTGTGAAGCAGCAGTGGTTTGATCAAAGTCCTGGTCTCTGAGAGTAGCAGTGAGTGTGAGATCGTCAGGTCACTGGAAGCTGGACAGTGAGCTCTGCCTGGCTGACTGTATGGTGAACCCACAGTGTAGTGCTGGCTGGAATCTCACCCAGCTTTCTTCTGCTAATCGATTCCTCCAGCGGTCCGTCACAGAGGACAATGGGCCAGGAGTCTGCCCGTGCTTCAGCTCCTGCATGACTATCCTGTTGATGTGCTCCACTTTCACACTTTCACACATTTTTTTCACACAAAAATGACATTCTGCCTTTCACCTCACCTCTTACTTCTCATCAGTCCTGACATTTTCACTTCTTTATGTTTTTATTTTCTCTCTATATCTCTCTCCCACTCGCTCTCTCACTCTTTCTCTCCTTCCGCTCACTCTCTCTCTATCTCTCTTCCCTTCCCCTCACTCTCTCTCGATCTCTCTCTCCCACTCGCTCTCTCACTTTCTCTCTCCTTCCCCTCACTCTCTCTCCCACTCACTTTCTCACTCTCTCTCCTTCCATTCACTCTCTCTCTCCCTCTCTCACTCAATCTCTCTCCCCCTCGCTCTATCTTTCTCCCTCTCTCCCCTTCTCTCTCTGTCTCTCTTTCTTTATCTCCCCTCTCTCTCTCTCTCTCTTTCACTCCCCCTACCCCCCACTCCCTCTCCCCCATTCTCCCCACTCTCTTTCTCCTCCCCTTGCCTGCTGTGTGCTACGGAGACATGGGAACCGGGCGGTCGAGCCAGTGAGTTATTGTTTGTTTTGATACGCTGGTATAGATAGTAATGCCTCTCCCAGTTGCGCAGTCGCAGGGGAGAGGGGTACAGTTGAGTGGTGCAGTGGTGGCTTTTCTAAACAGCCTCAGCCCCGTCATCCTCCTCACTCTGAAGCACACGGTTCAGGAGCTCTCTGCTCTGCTTCCACTCGCAAAGAATGGTGAGGTCAGGTCAACTGTTATAGTGGCTTAGAACTACGGTGCTATATGATTTGGTGAGCTGCTCACAAACAGCATGCGTTTTCCGGGGAAAGCAGCGATGTTGTCACGTGGTGGCCATGAGAATTGCTCTGGGGTGGGCGGAGACGTTTGTATGTTGCCCCTAGCTCAGTACCCCAGGGGGCTTGTCCGGTATGCAGCCCTGACTGCTATCGCTCCCTCACTGTGGGATTTTGGCTGTTTTTTAATTTATTTATCTATTTATGCACTTCTGGTCTCCTTCGCAAAACATACTCTAGACAAAGAGAGTGGGATGGGAATAAAACAGTGGGATGGGATTGGTTTAGCTGCCGGCAAAAAGATAAACACTTTGGGTGCTTTCAAATGTACCTGCTAGAAATGTTTCCTAGAGCCTTTGGGACTGGGTTCCTGTACTGGGCTCTAAAGGACTGTTCAGTGACACTGTTTGTAGTGCTTTACTCTAACTCTTTAGTCCAGAAACAATGACTAATCAATGAAAGCATAGGATGTCAGCTTTAATTATTTTTTATATTTATATTTTATATTTTTTATATAATTATATTTACATGGTATTTGGTAAACATTTTGTGTGCATATTCCTCCGATTTCAGAACATCACAAATAATTTGACAATTCATTATGTATTTATGGCCCATTGAGTGTTGTAGCATGATTAGTTCATGTCTAAGAGAGTTAACAGAAGACCCCCTGAAGGCCTCATCATGGGACATAACAGTGCCAAAATCAGCTCAGCACTGAACAGCATGGCAGACCATGAAACAGCGAATACTCTCTACTGTCAATACAGTTGAACAGATCAAGATCTAGAAATATTAAAGATTTGATAAATCTTGTCATACTTTAAATAGTTTTTAATTACAATGTAGTTTATTAGTGAATTGAATGTGATATTCTGTACTTTAACCCCATTGTCATTGTTTAGTCCATTGTTCTCGATTTCAAATCCAAAACAACATACATTGTCATTGTCAGTTTCTTGCTGACTGCACCGTATGTGTGTAATTCAGAAAAATGCCAGTATCCACAATAATATATTTACATTTACATTTATGGCATTTGGCAGATATATACACTGCTCAAAAAAATAAAGTGAACACTTAAACAACACAATGTAACTCCAAGTCATCCACACTTGGTGTTCAGATAGGAAGCAACACTGATTGTGAATCAATTTCATCTGTTCTTGTGCAAATGGAACAGACAACAGGTAGAAATGAGAGATTTTCAACTGATTTCAAAGATTTTTATTAATTGAGATCTAGGATGTGTATTTTAGTGTTCCCTTTATTTTTTTGAGCAGTATATATAACATGTGGAATAAACTGGTAGAAGATGCGCTTCTGGACTCTTCAACCAGGAGGGCTAGGCAGTGTGTCGTGACACACGGGATTGTCATTTTCATGTGCTGTTGAACACATGCGTGTTGTGTATAATCTTGCAAACGCCTTTCAATGTGGTCTTTTTCAATAGTTCAAACACAACCAGTACTCACTAATCAGTAGAACAGTATGTAATTCTTAAGGGTATTTTTTGTTTTTGAGTATTTTCACTGCTCATCTACCTGCTATGCCTGGTGCTCTGTAAATGTCTGAGAGTGCCTGCCCCCAGCTGGAGGGGCCATAGTCCCTCAGAGTGACGTCACTCCTGTGCTCTGGTATTGTGGCATCCTTAGCGGGTCAAAGGTCACTTTTTCAGGGCTGTCTGGGGAATTCTCAGCATAACCATTAACTTTTTTCCACGTGATCAGGCCTCTCTGCATCCTCCCCAGCAGCAGAGTTACCTCACTATCCCAGGACCTCAAGCTTTCATTCTTACCCTCTTACCCTCTTACCTCTCCCTAGTGGTGGCAAAACCTTTTTCAAATGCTGCTATGATGCAATATGACACCAATCCTAAGATATGAATGATCCATCTAGCAAACACATTTCTAATTCCCAGACCAAAATGGTTGTAGTAAACATTAAGGTTTGGAGTAAACATTCATTAAACTCTGATTACAAATTGGAAGATGATTAATGTAATTGTTCGTGTTTGCAAAATAAAGAGGAAAACATTTTAGTGAACTCTCGATATCAATTAAAATTCTTGGTCCACAGAATCACACCGAAGCTCTTAGAATCAATTCATCGATCAAATTCCCAGTCTCTTTCTTTACTAGATCGGGTTACTCTACACACAAATGTTTTTCCAACTGGATTCATCTGAATGCTTTTCCCATTTTTTACTCCCAGTTTAGTTGTTTTGCCGATTCCCACCCACCAAGTTGCTAATCTACCTTTGTCATATGACAAATTCCAACTGTGCAACCGTAAGCCAAGCACCCTGTCTTTCTCAAACTGCTGTCTGTGCTGTGACAGAGGGCAGCTCAGCGCTTGGAGGGTAGTAATAACTGCCCCCATCAGCAAGCACAAACACACAGACGTCCATGATTGGCCTGTGCTGTGGTGAATGACACTGACAGAGTAATGCCATCCCTCCCACACAGAGACCAGGGCCAATTTTGCTCCCTCGGACTCCAATGAGAGAGCAAACGCTTTCTCTTTCACCCCTCGGGGGCCTAGTGATTGCCTTTTTAAACCTCTACATGAGGTGCACATTGCATAGACCCTTACTGTTAAACACAGTGGCCAGCCAATTCAGATAAGACGAGTGGGAATAAACTTGGTCTCAAAGGTTTGCCTGTAGTTTGCAGCTCACTGCATTTCCAACACCTTTGAAACCTTGGTAATGTGAAATTCAATTCATTGTTTGGCCTTATAATTATCCACTCTCATCTTCAGAAAAGGCACATAGTTCTCTCTGTTCTGCTAGAGCACACGGAGACACACTGAGCCTGCTCAGATTGAGCTGCGCCTCTCCCAGTCTTGGTGAGATTATCATGTCATGAGCGTAGCACAAGTGTAAATAGTTTGGGCTAAGCGGGGTTAAAGACAAATCCAGCTCGGCCTCTTCAGTGAGCTGGCACTGCAGTGACTCCTGTCAAACACTAGGCCTTCAAGTGCCAGCTCAACCACTCCAAACTCTAATGTTTTAAATGCACTGAGGGCCTGGGATGTGTGTGTGTGTGTGTGTGTGTGTGTGTGTGTGTGTGTGTGTGTGTGTGTGTGTGTGTGTAAGAGCCTTTCTCAAAGCCATTTCTAGAATGTAGTGTTCTAGGATCAGACTGTGCTCATCGTCCTGAGAGATAGGTCAGGACCTCACACCGTGCACAGGACCATGTTGTACTGGGGAGTGAGTTGCAGTCCACTACTGTGTTCTGAATGTCACAGGCCTTCGCCAGTGTCCTCTGCATGGTCGCTGACCAGACACTCTGCTCCACCTGGGCAGCCAAAAGCTCACCAGTGCTTTTGGAGTGGAAAATCAGCTGGGTACTTAGTCTAAATGCCAGAAACTGCAGGGTATGGAGGGGGAGTGAGTAGGCAGGGACTGAGGAGTGGAGAAGAGTGAGAGATTGATTTATAGATAGAGGGAATGGGCACAAACAGTGTGAATGTCCTGAGGGAGAGATTTCTTCCATCCTCTTTGGTCCCCCCCTTTCTTTCTCTCTCTCTCTCGTTCTCTCTCGATCTCTCACTCTGTCTTTCTATCCATCTGTAACCAACTTAAACAGGCTTTTGGATTTGTTGTACTTATTTTCCACATATAATGTCTACTCCCATCAGAAGCCATCTTCATGTAATGATGCTGTTGCTAATTTCGGCTGAATGGGTGGTAGTTTGCAGAAGTCGTTATCATGCTTCCCCCCAAAAGCCTGTTAGGAATGGGATTTGGACAGCTCACTGATGTAATTCATGATTGTGACTGCACCTAGTCTGGTAGGATGACTGGGACTGCTCGTGTGGTAGAGTGTGAACTACACGCTCTAAACTGTTCATTAGTCAAAGAACCTTTTGTACTATATGAAGGCAGAGAGCTGCTTTCAGTCTACATGAACCCAAAGTCAGATCTTAAAATTAGGACCACAAAACTGTCAATGAGATTGCACATAATTTTAATGTTACCTTACTCAGTATGATATAAACAGGGCAGACCTGCAATGGTTGCAAAACAAAATGTGAATAATGACAGTTGTACTATCTGATCTAAACAAAGAAATCAAAAGCAGTGTTGCTGTCAGCATAACTTCTGCAGCGGCAGGAGAAGTATGAAAACATATCTATGGCAACAGTGCAAAATAAATGTGTTCCCTCAAAAACCCATACAGTAGTTTTAACCACCTCAGTGTGAGCAATAAAATATGTTTTGGTGGGGGTGTGGGGAACGTTGGTGACAGATTCAGTTTGTCTTCTTTGTTGTATTGGGAGACTATAGGCTATAATTACAGCCGGTAGCCGTGGGGCTTTTTAGGCAGTACGAAGGCACCAAAGCTGAGCTAAATTATTTGGTAACGTATGGCATTGGGGATCACTCATATTGGCCGGATAATTCGGATTGCACTCCACTTCCACACTGCGTATGTTTCTGCTTAGAAGCCCGCAGCTCTGACTTAACATCATGTTATGGGACACAGGGAGCCTAATCTCCATTTTAGACTGTAAAGCATGAAAGAGGAGGTCAGGGACATGAGGGGGTGTGTCTGTGTGTAAAGTGTGTGCATGTGCTGCTTGAGCAGAGGAGGAAAGACAAATGAACTGAAAAGTCGGAAACTGCTTGGGTTTTTACTAATATCCTCCTGGAATTCACATATGAATCCTTGACTGTTTAGCCTCTACTTGATGTAAATAGAAGGCTGAAGTGTGAAGCATATTTGATTACAACACTGGTGTAAAAATGTCACATCCTGAGGATTTTAATACTATTGAGATTAAGATTATGATTAATATGTGATTAACATATTATTAATATTCATTCGTGTTTTTGTTTCATTAATGTTGGTGGCTATAGGGACCTTCCTTTAAACATATCCAAGAATGGAGAAGCTTGATGCTGGAAAGGATAGATGAAGTTGTAATCAGCGTAACACGATGATGACTCCATATCTGGATTAAAAACACGGACTGGTTTTGGATGGTATTCTGGTACCACAAACACTTTCCTTGTGGTCTGGTGCACCAGAGTATATGTGTAGCAGGAAGGACACTGCTGGGGCCACTGTGTGGGTTGCAGACCATGAAGAAGTGTCATCTCCAGACTAGATGTCTTTTTATATGTACGGAAGAGCCATTCTGGTTTATTCTTTGTATACAGTATTTATATACATTCAGAGAGCACTTGTGGTGCTGAAAGGAATTCCACATTAATGGATTCAGTACAGTATAGTCTGTGATGTGATGGCATCTACTACTTTACGGTTTACACTTGTTAGGCCATGTTATGCACTTCAAATAGGTTGAAAGAATGTTGTAATTTTTTGTATTATTTTGTATTATGTTCAGCTCCTGTTAATGGTTAACCAACTCTCTCGTGGCTTATAATTAACATACAATGTTTTGTATTGAACAAACAATGTTCATTCATTCGTTCATTCATTATGATAAAGCCATACTGTAATGACCACACTGTAATGGCTACTGGAACATCCAGAGTCTTCTGTGTCTTCTTTTTTCACATTTCTCATAGGTAACAATGAATTTTGTGGATGAATCCACATATTTGGGTTAAATTTGGCTTCAGTTTGATTTTTTTACATCAGACAATGCCATTTCTTGGTGATCCTTTTTAGAATCATTTTTAGGGAATCACCCGATGCAAGAACAGGAGCCTGTAGACATCTTTTAAGAGGTGCTATTATTCCTTTAAGATTTGCATTGCCTTTGTAAATATTATAGTCACACTTGCAAAAACAATTGCTTAGCCTCCTCCTGACAATAACTAGACTTATTCTGGTTAAGTGGTTCTCCTTCTTAAATAAAGTATCTTCTGATCTGGAAGCAACATTTTGAAACCAGTGTCCTGGAGATGTGGGTGTTAAGCAACTTGTAGAGAGTGAGTTGATCCTGTTTCTCACTTCATCCCATTGCTTGTCCTGTGTTAAGATCACAGCTATGTTAATGATCCTTGGGCTGCAGCCATTTGCATTAGTAGAGAATATCCGTGCCCAAGATGATATCATAGCTGGAGTTGTCCGGACCCTCCAAGGCAACTTTCTACCGGACACTCTAATATGATATAAAACAATATCATCAGCCACACCTTACCACATGTCTCCATATTATAGAACGATCATAAATGCCATCATCATAATTATTTTACAGAGGGTTTATTTTCCCAGATGGTGGATGCTGTCCTTTTGTTTATCTCTGACATCATGTCGCATGTTCACGTTGAGCTTCCACCATCATCTGCATCCTCCAATCACTTCTCCATTGGCGTCTGACACAGGCTCATCAGAGTCAAGATGAACGAAAACTGCTCTGAAATAATCGGAAGGAGATTAGAGCCATGCAGCCAGCCTCTTGGCTAATCACCTCCCTACTCCTAATACAGGCATTTACGAATCTTATGGTGTTACACATCAAAAGAGGCTGACAGACTTTGGCTCTCCCTCTGCGCTTCTACGCACTCCTTCCTCCTGGTCTCTCTGTTCTCTCACTTTGCTTACTTTCTTTGAGTCAGAGCGACTTTTTTTCCTCTGATGAAATGTGGAATGGGAGCGTGGGGACTTCAACTCCTTCTGGAATGCCGTTTTCATCTGAGGAGGAGTTGGTGATAAGGACAAAGTCAAGAACTGCGGTACACTGCTCAGTTATGGCATCATCAGTGTGTGCGTTCTCAGTCTGCAAGTATATCTGTCTTTGTGAACAGTGCTGTATATAGAATGGTGAACTGTATGTAACAATCCCCCATCCTCTATCCTGCACCGCTTCTAATGTCCCTGGAGTTATGTGCACATCAACACCGTCTGTCTGCCTTTTTATGACTAAAATATGTCAGGTTCACCCATTTCACCATGTCGGTGTGTAAACCTGTACATCAAGGGTTGAGGTTCACTAGTCCAGTCTTATGATGCCATCTTCATGCGGCGGGGTTCTTAGCTCTGTGCTGGTCTCGGTTTTGGTACCTGTTTGCTTCGACCCTCTCAGCTCTGCTTCTGCTTGTTACGTTCGCTGACGCCGTTTATTTTCATTAAGCTCGTTAATAAGAAACTGAGTAGATCAACAGTGACATTTTCAAATCCACTTATTCAGCTTGGAGCTCTTTTTTTAATTATGTAAAAGTAGGTAGCATGTTAATGTATAGGATTCTGCATGTGTGTGTTTACATGTGAACCTCTCTAATCACCATCTTTCCTGAGTCCAGGCTGCTGCATGGCTGACCACTGAATTGGCTGCTTGCTGACACAGAGCCCTCAGTGGCCTTCCAGTCATGGTTAGAAGTTCCTTATACCTTTATCATGGCATCCTTCCCTTGCTTTTGCACTAGTGATGATCTGCATATTTTTTGCATCCATTCAAATGTAATGTCTTCTAATGGCTTTAATGGGGACTGCTCATCAGTTTGGAGTGTGCTTTTATCCTTTGTTGGGGGCTTACCCGTTCACTAAACCAAAAATAAATAAAGCAGCATTGGCTAATTTAGCTGTGTTATGAATTGCAAATGAGGACCTCATCATTGCTTTACTGGTGCATCATTACATGGTGATAATGTGAGCTGTGGCTGTTTATGACCTCTGGCCTCCTCTCGTTTAGGCCTGTTGTCCCGGCTGCGGTTGCGAGGCACTGCTATCGCTTCCTCTCTTTCACCCCAGGAGAACCCAAGTGCGGCTGCTGGTCCATTAGCATGTCGGTCCATTAGCATGTTGATGCGACAACTGTGGATCAAAGGGGTTGCGTCCGTAGTCATTCCTTTTGATTGGTACCTTTGGCTAGGAGAATATTTAGGAATACAGTCAGAGACATTCCGTTGTACTGCTGCCTTGGGCTGGGAGGATGCCTAGGAGGGTGAGGCATGGCAAAATCTGTCAAGGATTAAGATAATTGACTGTCAGCTGCAGCATTACAGTGTATCTTACATGTGCCTGGTGTCTCTCCTGGACTCAAGAACTACTCATCCCATTATGTTCTTACACCCTTTTTTCTTATTCATTGTTCTAATTTTTTTTTTTACTTGGGCTCTAAATGGAGCTTCAAAGATCTAATCAAAGGCCAGCTGTGAAGATCATAAGAACAAACCCAATGGGATTGAACATTAAGCCTTGTAGTAATGCCTTTAAAGGGTCCTATGTTGAGATACTGTTTGATATGGGGACAATGCTAGCACAGTTCACTTTCATTTAATCTTAATTTTATTTCAAGTTTATTAAATTTTTTTTTGTTTGTTTTCATTTCTCACAATGTGGCAAAGCTCACAGCTGGACTCCTGGAAGAAATATTCAGTATCTTGAGTTCTGTTGTTATTATTTTTTTTATATACCCACAGTACACTAAAATCATTCTCCATGTGTTAGAGCTTTTTGAAAGTTATGGTACATTATGCTCTGTACTTGGGTTTCTCCTGGAACACTAATGTAAGGTTCTCACACAGTGCACTACCTCCAAGCACTCGCAAAATACCAAAACAGCGAAAGGAGCTTGACAAACTCGGCGAGGCAGCTCCAGCTTCAGTGGATCCCTTCATGCTGTCAGAACGCTATTGCAGTGTTGTTTTGTTTCTACCTTCTACAGAATTGTTAGTGAGTAACATTGCACTAAACTATTTCAAAGCGTATAATTGCTTCCGCCACTGTTTCTCAGAAGGCAAAGGGTTTGTATTTCATTGTTTCAATATACTTGTATATAACATTGGGTGGTCTCCATGCAGCCAGGCCTTTTGCAGCAGGTAGATGTGGGCAAACGGAAGGAGGCAGTGAGAGACTGCGTGGGTGAGGAAGTGTTTAAATCATGCATGGAGGGCTTGATTAGTACCTTTCACTGGAGCAGAATGTGTCTGTGAGGACAGCTTCACTTACTGTACATCTGAATGGAATCGGAAGCAGGGATTTTTTTTGTACCTCCTACTTACTGAAGGAACCTCCCTGTGGTTAAATTCAGGCTCTCAGGCTGCAAAAACCCTCAGAGGAACCATGACAGATTCAGAAAAACGTATCAGGAGCTATTCTTCCACTTGAGGAATCCACACAAGGGCTTTTCTCATGTTGGTCCACTGATGCATTCTTTAGGAGCCTTTGTAGTAAGCGCTACCCTTTAATGAACTGTGCAGCAGATACCTTTCTTATGTAGGCACTGAATCTGATTAATTCTCTCAAACCATACCTCATGCTCTCTGTAGATTACCTCAAAGGTCCCCTGACAAAACAAAGGAAACCTTCATGAGGGACATTTATGCATGAACTATGGTGGACACTCAGTAATAAATTGTACACTACCACAGAATGACTAATTGCTCTGTCTCAGTGACTATGAGATGACAGTTTTTTCCCCACCTAAGAATATAGAAGATCCATAGAGCACTATATTAGGATGACACCAAGTGCTGCTGTGAAACTTCCACCTACACTTTCATCTAACTCTGCCGCTGAGGGCGATGGTGGGTTGGGTGTGTATGCGCCATCATACTTCCCAACATCTATGTTGCACAGATGTCTGTAAAACCCTTGCCAGTATCTGTGTGCTTTGCTTCAGAAACATGTGAGTGTTTGTGTATGATGGAGAGGGTTCGTGGACTGAGCAAACACAGAACAGAGCTGTAAACCCTTAATCTTGTCTTTCGGCCCCATCCTACTCCCTTACTGTTGCATGCGTAGCAGCCTGTTTTGACACTCTTGCTGTCCTGGACGAGCATGTCCAAAGAATGTAGGCGTTACGGGAGGGGGCTGCCCAGCTTGCATCCACAGACCTGATGCAGCTTGGTGGGATGGAGACAGAGGTGTCTCCAGAAAGAGAACCAGATACTAAAAGTGCTCGCTGGATAGCTAATAGCTGATATATGATAGTTGCAAATGTTTGAGCGTGATTCTAGGGGAATCCACTCCTGAGGATGAATCACATAATTAGAAACAAATTTTACATTTTCAGATTTAGTATGCTGACTGAACATGCTTGTACTTTGATTTCATTTGCAATGCACATCATATTTGCACGTGAAGTTGCTGGCGTTCTCTTCTGAGCTCTGTGTTCTTGCCTGGCCTGATTAGAGTTCTTGAACATTTTCAGGAATTAAAAGCAAATGACTATGTTTTGAAATCATTGTCACTTAAAGGCATAAGGTAGAACACACTTACAACTATACAACTAAGCAATATAGAATATATATATATATATATAGCTGATTTTTGAAACTCTTCAGCTGAGCTTGAAGGATATAACACAAATGCACGGGTTGCTTTTTGGTGGCTACACAAACAACCACTTTGCCAGTAAGTACAGTAAAATTAGTCTGTTTGTGTTATGATTGTGTTTGTGTGGTCATGGAAATATAATTCTTGGGCTGAGCAAAACATTTTCCACTATAATCACTTACAAGCTCTACTCTGTCAGACCAAAAAATAACCTAGTTAAACACCGAGCAGACATGGTGTTGGACATTTTGCAAGATTCATACCTCAGATTAAATGGATTTCATTCCAACACTTGGCATAGGTCTGTCTTCAAATACCTTGGTCAGACTGATTTAATTAGGCCTGATAGCCAAGTCAGATGTATTATACCATGTCTAAGATATGTCTGTTTTTCAGTTAATTAGGCGTATGTCATACATCGGTCAGTTACTCAAATGGTCTTTATTCCTCAGCTTGGCTCAGCCAGGTTAGTTATGTAGTGTGCTGTCTTCCACATAATCATGATGTAGATGATATAGATGCTTCAATTGGGTTGCCAGATCAGTAGCAGGTGCTTTTCTGCAGTTGTTTTTCCAGAAAAAACGTTTGTTTGTATTTTGAATTTATGCTGACACTATCAAACACGCATGTGTTGTTTCAGTCTTGACTGGCTCATATTGTATTTTTTCTAAAATAAGCTAAAAAAAAAAAGCCCCAACGGGAATTAGGCCTAGTCAGAAAGCCAACCCTGGGCAAACTGACAACCCTTGTCTCACACTAAGCTTTACTCTAATACTTAAATCAGACTAATGTTGACCTATTAGTGATAATAGTCTTTGGTAGATCCATGGTTGTATTTACAGAGAAACATAACCTCACTATGGAACAACGTCTACAGCTTCCAAATAATTTTTACCAGCTATTAAAAAGAGTGTGTGGTACTCCAACATACTCCCTCATATTGGATCTTACTATATTGACTTTTTCCATCATTGATATTTCTTCTGTTCTCTCCACTTGATCTTTACTTCTCAGACTCCCCCACACTCTTCAAGTGGCCACACTTCTGAATGAAGCAGTGGAATACTGCTGAAAGGTCATGGAGCAGGTCTGGGTGCACACACACACTGTCGCCTCCCTGCAGCTGCTGAAAATAGCTTTTTTTTCATTCATAGAAGAAATGAATTGGGGCCTGGAAGAGATTCCTCTTGTCCCTAGACCTCTCCTCATAAATATTGTACGAAAAAGGGGGAAGAAGAGGAGGGGAAGAAGAGTGGAACTGAGGATGAAAGTAGGGCAGAGAAGAGTGAGTGAGGAGAGCCTGAAGTGATGATGTGGGGGCAATGGGTGCTTATTAGAGGAGTGCGTGAATTGCAACTCTTCATGTACCTCGTGCTGCTATTATTGTAGACAGCCCCTGTGCGCCTTGAATCTGCTCAGCTATGCTGGGGTAACACAGCTCCAAGAACAAGACCATGTTTATCCTAGTGGCTACACCGTTTATGAAAAACACATCATGTACTGGAATAATGTGAGTAATGAAGGCACAAGCTGGCTTAATGAGGAGTGATTTCTTCTTATTTGGAAGGCAGTTTTACTTTGTGTTCGCCTGTCAGAGTATTGATAAACCAACACTAAAGGAAGTTTCTGCTTCGCAAAACATGTATCTTTCACATGTTCTAGTATTCTAAATCTCTTTTGTTGTTTGCAAATGTGTTTCTACAGCGGAATATGATGACACACTGGCACGTCAAAACCCTTCACAAGGCATAGCATAAGACAGAAAACTTTTAGAAACTAAAGCCCTACTAATGCAGCAGTGCAGTTTGCTACCAGTTGCACTATTATTTCCATCATACGGTAACATCTGATAAAGAACAGAACCCTAGTCATTAAGCGAATGTCAACAATGATTTCATGCTATTTTTTTCAGAGTATGTTGAAATACACATTTATAGTTTGTGCAGCAACCCAAGGACAAACCCCAAAATGTGAGCTCTTCACCTTTTTTGATTTTCTATTCATGAATTTAAAAAAATCAAACACAAAATACGCTATCCCAACATTCATTTTGTATTCATGCCTTTTGTATATGCAGACAGAGTTTTCAGAGAAGAGCTTGGGAATATTTCTGTATTGATTCTTTGTGGTACAGACTCATTGTAGGAACCTTTAGAGTTCTTTGCTTAGTATGCTAAGAATTTTTATGAGTGTCTTTGCTTTCATGTGAGGTTATTAATGGTTAGCTGATTTGCTTCCAGAGATGTCTGGGGTCTTTTTTGTGTGTTTTTAAGTTGTTTTTTCTAACAGAGCAGCCCATTAATGTCTCATATATCTTATATGACAGACTGAGTATACATGTTGTATACACATAGCTAGATGGCTTGCATAAATATTGTGTGAATAGATACAGTTTTATAAGCTGGTATGATTTGAAGACTTTGAAGCTCTCTCTGCCAATCTTGTCAGGAAGTTTGTACCTGCAAATATGTTAAATCTTCTCAAAACATCCACAGTGGTGAGATGTTAGTTTCTCAAGCAACTCTTTAATCCTGCCATTATTAGGGCAACTGAGGAAAACCTTAAAAAACGAGGATGTGGCATCTCAGTTTATGAAAAGACTAATTCAGTAGTGAAATTGTGGCCTGTCAGCATAGTCCTAGAGCTCCACCCAGATGCTGATGGCGTTATTTCTATGCTTGCTGGCAGACAACAGAGCAAAAATGTGCTCCTTTAATGCTCAGATTTCCCACACTAATGACCTCTGTTTCCTTCTGCCCTCTTATATCAATCCCTCCTCTTTACAAATATGGAAGCAGAGGATGGAATACACATTAAAGGTCTAGGCTGGCTTCTCTGCCACTGACACGTCATTTCAGTGTACTGCTGCAACAGGTTCTCATGAATAGCACTGAAACAAAACCTCACCAAGATAAATCAACATGCAGCACCAAATAACTGCAGATTAATAATGAAAGCTTTGAAGTGTAATCATGAGATATTATGTGTAACATTTTTCTACAAATTTTGCTCAGACTCCATTAAGCATTAATAATTATTTTTAATTCTCTCTGCCCAAAGCGTTTTCATTATAATTGTTAGTAACATGTGGATCCAAAATGTTAGGTCATTATAGTGTCATTATATTATTATACTATTGATGGTCCTGCAAAAGACAGTCTTAATAAGAATAAAGAGGGAGGAGAATGCAGTTAGCAGCTTATTCATATCTATGTACTGGATTCTGAAGGAGAGAGAGAGAGTTAACATGGTGGCATTGTGTAGCCACAGCTCCCCAGAAACAACACATGTCACTTTATTTCCAGCACTCATCAGTCTGACATACTTAGCACTGGTCATGTAGGTACTGTCGTAATCTCTGATGATGTGTTTTTCATGTTCAGATATGATCATATTCTAGTTCATCTTTGTACATGGACCTCGAGCAGTTAAGTTACAAATTGTGATTATGATCACCGAATCAGAATTCATCCTTTACATTTAACCCATCCATGCAGTGAGAACACACACTAGTGAATGCACAGGTGCTCAGAGTGGTAGGCAGCCCTAACCCAGGAGCAGTTGGCGATAAGTACCTTGCTCAACAGCAATTCAGTCATGTCCTAGCTGGGAATATACGACCCGCCGTTCACACAGCTTCCCTACCACTAAACCATTGGTGCCTCAGCTGCTGATGGTAGATGTGTGGCTTGAAGAATCACACAATGTGTGATGATCATCAATAGCAGGGCAATGGGTCTTAGAAACCTTTCAAGAGGTTTATGCTTCCCCACCCACTCACGATTGTGCTTTATTGGTTACAACTGTCAAGCTTCTCCTAACTGAGATGCTTTGTTAACTTGGGAAGTGAATCACACAACTGAATGATCTCTGAAGAAGTGTGTTGACTTCATGAAGGCACTAATGCTTTGATAGGGGTCTGTTCTACTTTATTAGAATTACCACTTTTAAAACATCTTCTCCTCACCTCATTAAACAATGAAAGTTCATTTGTGTTACTTTGTTTTGCAATTAAAATGCTTCGAGACATTTCATGTAAAGGCTGAGTGTGTGCGGTTTTCTCAGGTCTGGGTAGCTGGAGTCTGTTGTAGTCTCATTCTAGAGGCCTCAGGCATAATGAACTTTATGGAGTCAAATGCCACCAAAGCCCTCTGCTGTCAACCTAGTATACATCAGTCTGCCTCCTCCTCCACCTCATTAAGGCCTACCAGGAAGTCTCTTACATTGCCCCAACCATTACTTCAAAGAGTGCTTCTAAGACACATAAACACACACACACACACACACACACACACACACACACACACACACACACACACATTAAAAAACTTATGTAACAATTTTTACAATTTTTAAAATTATTGTTTCCTGTGTAGTGCCTCAAAATCAAATTTACTGTCAATGTGCATAAATTAGATGTTTACTTAGTTTGTACTAGAGTGTATTTGTCATTATTGAACTCAGAATCATTTGGAGGCAGTAACACTAGACTGCACTGGTTTCTACTCCTCACAGACTGAGTGGTAAGTTAAGGGTTAATCACCAAGTACTTTTTAGTGCTTAACTAGCCTATAACTTGAATAATACATATCACTTGAATATTCTTGCAATTGTAACATAATATGGAGATTGTATGAGACTGTAGATTTTATATAGTTTGCTCAAATTTTTCAGACCTAAGTGGCATAAATCTTGAAATATCTGGCTTTCTCCTTTTATATCTTGACCATTTTGCCTCTTGAGGTTAAAATGGAACTTTACACTCACGTCATACTATCAATTAATCTGAAAGTAGTGAAATGTTTGGTCTAGACAGTGTGTCTGCACTGTTTTGGCTTACATCAGTATGGTGGATGAGTAAATGAGAAAATACAGTCACACTATATAGCCTTGCATTATATGCTGATTAATATGAATGCATTATAAATACTATATCCATCTGAGGGCAGTCATAGATTTTTTTTGTCCTCTGTTGGCCAATAATTATTCTCTGAAAAATACATCCCATTTCATAGCCTTACAAAGTCAGGCTCTTTTTCTTTCTTTTTTAATTCCTCCCCTCCCCTCCTTTAAAGAACGTTCTGAGAGTTCTCCTCTTGGGAAAGCCTCTTCTGATCTCCACGTGCTCTGGACCATGCTGGGTTGAAGAAAGCGCACAAGGGCTCTCCCGCTCTGGAAGGGCCCCTAGCTTTGCAGCTGCGGCAATTTCCACCTGACCTCAGTTCAGCCGTGCACGGTCTACACGTGGCCTCCAGCTGCCGCACGCCAGCCTGAGAACTCCAGTCTCTAGTGTGGATGTGTGTGTGGGTGGCTCTGCTAGTCTGCCTCTTAGCAACCTGAGAAACTCCTCAGCTTACTGCATCTTTCTGAGGTTATGGGGAGCTAAGACGTCTTAACCAGGCCCCTGTTCTTCACCTGAGGGTATTACTAGCTTTTCTAATTACAAACAAAATCACACTTTGGGGGGATAGAACTTTATTTGCAAAAGAGCCATGGAGAAAATATTGCCCCAATTAGCTGAACTTTGAAATTTTGGCCAGCTCCTCAACGTTCCTGAATATGCACTCACAGCTCAAGAGGGGGTCTATTACTCAGAGACCAATAGGAGAGAGAGGCTCTGTTTGCTCTTGGCCAATAGGGGCTGAGAATCATTGCACTTCCCTGTTGATTCCAGGGTAACACAAACCAGATGAAGGCAGTGTGTTCTGCGTTAATGACCCTGTGTGAGCGTAGACCTCAAAAAGAGCAGGCCTTGCAATTTCTGTAAGCGTTGAGGATCCTCCACAGAGTCAAGCATTCCTTTAAAACCACACTGTTCTTGTAGGCCTGAAATATTAATCAAGGCGACGTCTTCAGTGTCTGAAGCTTTAATCAGACATTCTGCCTCTCAAAGACAGCCGAGGATGTGGCGATAAGTCGTTTAATGAGCAGCACGAAGGAGAGAATCGAGTGCTGGCTAATTACAGGTTTTTTTCTTTTTCAGGAGAGAGGAGCATTCTTGACATTTTCAGCTGTGTGGAAAGCAAACAGTTATTGTTTGTGAAAATATCTTATTTCAAACTCCATATTTGTGCTTTGGCAGCTTGCCAAAGCTATGATAGATGAAAGGCTTGGATTGTTCAGTTCTATAAACCTTTGAAATTAGAGCTTCTTCACATGTTTTGTGAAAAATATCTTTACTTAATTCTAAACTGTTCTGTATCTGTAAAATCACTCTCCTACCTCATATGTGATAGAAATGTACTGCAACGGTATGTGGTAAAGTGCTCAAAACACAACTAACACTTGAAGTGGCTCGTACTGTGGTATATGCCAGTTTGTTAGCAGTTAAGTGTAAAGATTAAAACCGGGATAAATATGCTCAGATGGTTTCTTATTGAGGGGAGTCTTGGCTTCTCTCTGGATTACTGCTTTTCTCAATTTATGTTAATCCTTAACCTATACTAAGCTAAATTTTGTGTGTAAACATGGATTCTTGTGAATGTAAAATGTAGCCTTCTCCTGCTAGTTTCCATGTATATCCCTTAAATGTTTATTTACATTTACATTTACATTTACGGCATTTAGCAGACACTATTATCCAGAGCGACTTACAAAGTGCTTTGCATCTGATCACAGAATTCATCCTAGGTAATAGTAGCCTATGGATAGGCCAGAATTCAAGATACCATTGAGTCAGACTACTACTAAACTACAGGATTCAATGTCATTACCTAGTGTTTTGCAAGTATACGTTTGCCAAGAAGCACAAATAACCATAGACAGACATACAATTTAAGAACAACGGCAAGTGGTATCAACTGAGTTAGTGCTCTGGTAAGAACTCAACAAACAGGTGGGTCTTCAGTCTATGCTTGAAGATAGCAATAGACTCTGCAGTCCTAGCAGCTAATGGAAGATTGTTCCACCATCTTGGAGCCAGAATGGAGATTATTTGTAGGCCTACCTGCTGAAGGTTCTGTTGAGGCCCTTCACTTGTGTGCCCTGGGGTTTATGTGAAGTCTCATTCATTGCCCTCATCCAGTCTCCTCGTGGACACAGTTGCAACAGTTCTTCGTCAAACCCTTAAGTAGCTTTGAGTAGGAGTGGCGATCTTCCCAAAACACCATACCACGAGCGTTTCAACACCCAATCACAATCCACAATTTTAATCGCAATCTTTCTTGCAATTAAATAAATCAGATTTTAAAGTACAGCAGTAGTAAAATGTGTGCTAAAAAGACGAAGCGAATATAAAAAGAACTTATTTGTGCTGTATTTGTACAAGTCTCCGTTGATATCTGTGCATTAAAAAACCACACATTAAGGACAGCCTGTGGTGGAGACAGGTGGTAAAACATACCAATCAGCACAGCCATCTTGTAAGCTATTATTCTGCTTACTAAATATCGATTTTTTTATGTTTGGTTTCGGAACATTAGTAGAACATAAAATGTCACAATCTCCATGATTCGATTGAAACGTAGATCGTATACCTATTCAAGATCACTTAGGATATAAAATTGCCCACTCATAGCTCTGTGAGTTCTGTCTTGCTGTTCAGTGCAGATAATAAATATGTATTCAGTTTTGTTTAGATCTGTGATGTCAGAAATAAAACTTTGTCAGTGTAACTTTACATAGTAATACCAAAACACTTACAAACAAAGCCAAATCTGATTCATGAATGCTATTACAAACATTTGATCCTGATAAGCGTACTGGATATTTTGGGCCTTTTTAGTGTTTTCATTGTGATCATAATCCTTATAGATGCAGTCGTATTGCCAATGCATGCAGTCTGAAAGCAAGCGTGTTTTGATGCAGAATTACTTAAATCAGGGTTTTGCGTCTGTTAGAATTCTTCCAGTCTCTCGTCACTATTGGTTTAACCGCCAACCACAAGCATGGAATCTCTCTGCGTCCGGAGAAGGGGGTCATTGTTTGCCTGGGCTGCATCCGAAAGTGGTCAAATTAGCTCTAATAGCACAGGGCTGCAGTTTGCTGGTGTTAGAGCTTCTGGAATATGAACTGGTAAGTAAAGTTTTGCTGTTTTTTATGATAGTACTGGTACTTGAGAGCTGCTTCTCAAGGCAAGTCCACTGCCTTATGGAATTGTTGAAGCAACCACTGGTTGGTTCTGAACATTTTAAGCAAATCCATCTTTTCAGTACACACTGAATCATGTTCATCTACTGGTTTTGATTGTACTTGGGCTTTTGGCTCTGGAAAGAATAGCTGCTGTGGGGTGTGCAGTGGGAAAGTGTGATGGAGATACTGGTACGTCAAACACACACAGGAGTTCCAAAAGGCTGGTATTCCACTGTGATATGTGGGCCATTATTAGTAAGACTGGGCTGGTAACAGCAGAGACACTCTGGATGCCTCTGGGGCAACAGGCTTTTGTCTGCGGGCTATCTTTTGATACAGCTGATAAAGGTTTTTAAAAATTGATGCAGCTGGTTTAAAGGGAAGTTTTTTCACCTTAAACCTGTATTCAGCTATGATGTGAAAAACATGCATATTCGGTCTCTTCTCTTTAGGATTATATTGGAGGTAAATGTACATAAGGAAATGTTTTCTTGCTTTAAAGTTGTACAGACATTTCATTTATAAACAGTAATTTTTGTAATGCATATGAAATTGGAAACCTCAATATGTATTAAAGATCGTGATGTGGGATTTGAAAAAAATGTTCTGATGTCTTCAGTGACTTGGATTGCCTGCACATACTTCACACATTGGCCTGCCTGTGGTCTTACATAAATGTTCTGTTAAAACCATTACGTTATAGTATTATCTCAAATTATGTTCCAGTTCTGATTACCCAATATTCTATTACTGGATATTATTATTAGTAGTAGTAGTAGGAGCAGTAGTATCTTCTTTTATGGCTTCATAATATGTGACGTTAACTTCTAAACCTATTTAAGTGGTATAATAGATGAGTATTTAGCAGAGGAAGGACGTTGAAAGGTCACTCTTAAAATGCTTACATGGCACATATGATCACCACAAGGATAATCTGAGACTCCTGCTCTTCCTTTCCATTAATGTTCACTAATGAATACAGGAAATTTCGATCTACACTGTCAGACCTTATGCATTCCATTCAACAGCCAAAATGTGCAATTAACTACTACTGTTGAAACTCGTGTAATATACGATCCATGCGTAGTGATGGTTCGGATAAATCTGCTGGGATGTACTAAAGAGAGCAAAAAAATCCTTTTTAGAATAACTGTAAAGTTGTCATTGTCAGAGTTGCAGTGATGAAGGGACAATGTTGCATGATGTAGCAATATCACAATGACAGGCCCCTGACTGGCTGAGTCAGGCTCCAAATCACTTTAGAAGCAGTAGTTTTAGCCGTGTCAAATATACAGGTATCATGTACGCAGTGAAGTTAGCTTGACATGCTGGTATATGGAGTTTAAAGGATTTGTCATCAATTTGTAATTCTCTCTACTGCAGTTGTATGATAAATAATGAAAGTATTGCATTTATTCTGACAGGTGCAAGCATTTTATACAGTTTCTGCTACAGATTGTGGTCACTCTGCCCTTAGCCCAGACAGAACGGTGTGATTTATTGATTGTTGACAGCAGAATAATTTCATGAAGCAAAATTAGAGCCACCATACATAAATAAGATAATGCCTTATTAATATCCAAAGAGAAATGAGAGAAGAATAAGGGAAGTAATGTGAAACCATCTTAACTGAGAGAGTAGTGTGGAAGGGCAACTGCCATATATAATTTATAAGAAACTATTTAAAACTAGATTTTTATCTGCTTGAGTAAATTGGATCATGCAGTAAATGTGGCTGTATGTTTCATTAGTTTTATTAGGGCTGCAACAGTTACCAGATGTCACTGATATCATCAAAATGAAAAAGTTTAGATGAATTTTACTGATCTTACCAATCACTTCAAGCAGTGTTGTGTCCTATCAGGAAAATGATAGTCAAGAAATGATCAGGTCTCCTTTTCTTTCTTTTTTGTTTTGAATGTTTTTTTTTTACCTCTCCATTCAGTGTTTGTTGGGTCTTGCCTGAAAGGCATCGTGAGTGAGAAGCATGAAGTGGTTTGGTTCTTAACAGCAGCAAAAGAGCACCCCCATGGACGGTGGTCGGGATCAGCAGCTTAATGAGAGGAAACAGCAACCAGGAATTGATTGCCGCAGCTCCTTTGTTTTGCTGCACGTGTTCTCAGTGTGCGTTCATGTTTGACTGCTGTGGAGTTCATGGTTTTTGTGTTTGTGCATTACAGTGCTTCCAAGAAAATGTCTTTGTTTGTTCCTGTGATTACTCCGGTCCTGTTGCCTACATTACCTTTTACACGCCGTGTCCAGAGGTGGCGAATCCACCCGCCGGCTGTGTTGACCGAGGCAGTGCAGCTGTCCTGGGAGGTTAGGAGTGACATTTAGACAAGCGGTTAAATAAAGCTGACATTGATCATGCCAAGTTCAACACTGAAATAAAGATGTGATGAATCATTGCTGCTTACCACTATTGTAAGGTGTCTAAATTTAAAATTTTTGAACAAATATAGATTTACTATTGATACATTAGTCAGTTTGTTGTAAAAATAATGTGGAAAAAGTTGAAAAAAAGTTAACTATAAAGACTTTAAATAAATGTCCTTGATTATATATAAAAAATCATACATGTATCATATATATGACTCACAATACACACTACAACATACAGTACAAACAACCTTTCTGATACGCATCAATACCAAGCAAAAAAAATGAATGGGGTGGACATTATGTTGTGTGCAGTATGTAGTGATCTGTTAAATAATACTGTCAGTAGCAACAAAGTCCAGAGGGACTACAGGTCATAGGAGGGTGAGGGTGAGATTATCTGTGTTAGTTCTAGGTTTGTTGTGTGAGTGCAGACCACATGTCTGCAGCTACTGGCTCTTCAGTGGTCTCATGGCCTGAAGAAAGAAGCAGTTGCAGAACTGGCTGGGTCTGGATTTCATGCTTCGTTACTGTCTGCCAGACGGCAGCAATGAGAACAGATTGTGGCTTGGGTGGGTGGAGTCTCCTGTGATCCTCTTTGACTTCCTCAATCAGTGCTTGGTGTATAGCTCCAGGAGGGATGTGAGCTCGATCTTGGTGATGTGTTGGTCAGGCCACGCCATCCTCTGCAAGGCTTTGTGGTCAAGAGCAGTTTCAGTACCAGGCAGTCAGTCAGGTAGCTTTCAACAGCTCATGGGCAGAATGACCTAAGTGGACCTTGGATGATAAGAGGTAGTCTAGTGCCTTCTTCACCACACATAAAGTACATTCAGTCCATGTGAGTGTCTCCATAATGTGTAGACCAAGGAACTATGTCTGTATGTACTAGTCTGTATATAATATTTTCTGATTTTATGATGGTTTTACTGTTAACCTGGCCACTGCAGTCATGGTCCAGTAACTCACCTATTAGGGGTTTTACTCCATCAACCTTAGCTTTGCAAACTAATATGTCCTGGCTTGTGCTGCGCTGCTCTCTGTAGTAGTAAATCTTTGATGATCACCTGTGGAACCATCAATGATCACCTGTGGGCCAAGAAAAAAAGAAAAAAAAACTTTTTTATGACTATCCATCTCTTCCACTATGACAGGAGTGGCCAACCTGCGGCTCGCGAGCCACTCTTTGCCTGGTTTCATGCGGCTCCCCAGCCGGTCCGCACTCTCACTTTCAATATCTTTTCAATGGTCCATCATAAGATCACCAAACAAGTTGTATTACACAAAGTACATCCTAAATAACAATCTACAACTTTTATATAGTTGTAGATTGTTATTTATAAGTTTATGTTATTTATGTTATTTGTTATTTATAAGTTGTGTAATACAACTTGTAATACAATGGGCAGTCATGGTCTGATTGTAGGGAACTGGTCTTGTGACCGGAGGGTCATGGGTTCAATTCCCAGGCCTGAGGCCATGACTGAGGTGCCCTTGAGCAAGGCACCTAACCCCAACTGCTCCCCGGGCTAGGGCTAGGGCTGCCCACCGCTCTGGGCACGTGTGCACCACAGCCCCCTAGTAATCACTAGTGTGTGTGTGTGTGTGTGTGTGTGTGTTCTAACTGCACAGATGGGTAAAAAGTGGAGGACAAATTTTGATTGTGGTGAAAAAAATCACAATTGACAAAATATGGCACATATGGCACACGCTGTAAACGCTCCAGTGATCCAGACTCCACAGTTTACCTTGAACCCCCAGCCAGTAACTTTATTCTGCAGCTGGCTGAAAAATGTCTGTGATGATGAACTAAAACTGTGATTATCAACTGGTGGGTCGCGACCCAAAATACATGTTCTGGGTGGGTCGCGGATAGCTTGTAAAAAAATGTATAGACTACTCTTCTAATTTCGTACTCATCTTTTATCTTGAATAAAGACACCAAGGCTCCAGACTGCGACTAAAATGGTCGCAATCGTGACCATAAATATTAATTTGTGAGTAATATAATTATTTCAGCATTATTTTTTATGGGTGAGGATTTTTTGTCATTGTAAAAATATCCACCATTTTCTTTTGAGTTTGTATCAGGGCCGGCGCCACGGGGGGTTGGGGGGGGGGTTTGGGGGGGGGGGGGGGGGTGGGGGGTGGAGGGGGCATCGCCCCCTCAGGCGAGGTGTCCCGCTCCCTCAATGTAAATAATAAGACCCATTTATTTTACAACAATCGCTACATGGCGCCCCCTCGCCCGCTCAACAATTGTTACACGTCACTCCGCTCAACAACTTACACTCGTCTGGGTAACCTCATGATAACATGTAACCAACTGAACCACAGTTACAAGGAAGAGAAAGACATCAGTCATGTTGGATGGCAGAGATCCTAAATAACAGCTGAACTGATGTGAGTGTCGCAAAGCTTATTAGTTTGTATATTATTATGGTGCCGAGAAAAAGTTACTGGTGCCTGGTTTTTTACTTTTACTGGCTCCTTGAGTAATTTTTTGTCTGGAACCCAGTATGCAAACCAATCTTGTTGCCATGGTAACCACCAATTGTTTACCCTTTTAATCTGTTATAACATTTGTACTGTATAAAACTGGGTTGCGACTTAATGACAATGAGAAAATGTGGGTCCTGGGCTGAGACCAGTTGAGAACCCCTGAACTACAGAGCCCTTATATTTGGTATTTGAATTGGTATTGGTATCGATATTGCCAGTTATATATTGGTATTGGATCGGAACTGAAAAACATTGGATCGGCCCATCACTAATCCTTGCATCCTTACTTCTCTAAATGTGTAACGCTCAGCTGCCCGAAGGAAACAGAAGCTTATGTGAGCAGAGAGAAGCCGAGAACCTCAGAGACCCTGAAATTATGCGAAGGTCTCTTAAAGATGCTGCCTGTAAATTACAAGTTCTTTGCAACTTCTATGATTTACCTCTCTCCACTGGTCTTTGTTTTTGTCATCTCTGTGATTCACTTTATTGAATCACTTTGTGCCTTGTTCTACTACCTGTGAAAAGCTCGTTCTTGTCAGGTTTCACAAACAGGAAGTGAGCTTCCCTTTGCCCATAATCCCTTGCTGGTCTGCTACTGACCCCCTTCTGTTCGTTCTTCCGTCTCTCCTCGCCCACACAGTTCCCGCACCTGGAGTCTCCTGAGATCATTTACTCAGATTGCACATTCTGTCTGCATTACCTTGGATAGTTTCTTAAGTTTCTCATATATGCACATATGCATTCTTCTGTCTCTTAATTTCAGTTGATCTTCTTCCAGCTGCTGCTTGTTATTGCTGTTGTTGGTTCCATGCAGGTGATTGGTTTAAATTTATTTATTGCATTTAAGAGTATACTTCTCTTTGTACGACAACAGGTTTAATGCATCAGAAAACAAACACCTGTCCAGATACTTAGTCATGAAGCAAAATTAAAGCTCCTTTGTGCAGTATATCACTACACTTCAGGAAAATGAGGCAAACCAGGATGTAATGATATAAGTATGTCTACATAACTACAACGACGATTGAAGCCTTGGTCTTCTAGTTTTTCATTTAAGCTCAAGCTCTGTTCAGCTTTGTTATCCTACTAGAGTTAACTGGCAGTTGCTTTTCCACTGATCAATATTATTGTAGTGTACTACTGGATTGAATGCATGTCAAAGCATATACTTTTCATTGGCTTAACAGCAGAGGTGTCAATTCCAGGTTCAGAAAGTAAAAGTCCTCACCAGGATTTTGCTCAAGCTTGCTAGATTTTCTAGCAGAAAATCAGGGTAAAATTAATGGAATCAACACAATCTAGGAAGCCTGAGCAAAATCCTGGTGAGGACTTTTACTTTCTGAACCTGGAATTGACACCTCTGCTTAACAGATTGCCTCGAACCACACTCAGCAGCTAACTGCAGAATGCCAGTGCTCTCAATGCTAGTCAGTTAGGATGTTGGCAACGGTATGAGGATACCAAATCAACATCAGTTTTCAGTGGTCAGCACATGCTTTCCTTTTGCAGAGTAGGAAAGATGAATTTCATTCCTTCTGTACACCATGTCTAATTTAAATACTTTGTGTAAGTCTCAAGTTTGGTGAGTTAAACATTCATTTATCTTTTGGTTAGCTCTGAGCTAGCTAGGCTGTGGTTGTAATAGTGTGTGTTGTACTGTTGTCCTCCTTTTAGGGATGTGATGTTCTCCTTATAGAGGTTATTAAAGTGGCCACTATATCTGCATAAGTGCAACAATTACCATAGAAACAAAATCTCCTAACAACCAGGAAAATGAAAAAGTACCAAGTTCTTCTGAGAGTAAACATACTGTCAAACCCAACTGTGTTGCCATGGAAAGTCACTGTGTGTTTACATGCATTTCCTATTCACTGAAATGTGATTCAACATTAGTGTGTCTAAGAGCATTTTTGGAAGGTCAGGGGAGAGGGCTAGGAACCAAGAAAGATCTGGTGATGTATCAATATTCCTACAACAGTCATTAGTACAAAAATTGCCTAATATAAATTGACAGGAATTTCAATTGCTGGAATATTCTGTCCCCGCCCCCGACTCCCTGCTGATTTGTGTTAAAGTAAACCTGCAGTAAATTTCCAAAGAGTGATTTAATCCTATTAAATGTTCAAGTTTTGTGAAGATGATTAGCTTTATGGTCCAAAAGACTTTTACAATTGGAATCTAGAAGTCCTTCAATTCTCTGTGTTGCAGTTGTGTTGCGGTTTTATTCATTTCTGGCTGGGGTGACATCATGCTACTTACTCGCTGTACCTTCTCAGTCCTTCATGGCCTGCATGAAGATCTGCATCCCACAGATTCAGCTGGCTGCCCTCCGCGTGTATCCAGGGGCTTCTTTCTCCTGTGGCTTATTTATGGTTCGTTAGTGAACAAGCAAGCGTTCTGCTTTATTTACTCACTATAATGGGCTGTGAGCCGCCAGGAGATTGTCCGAGCTATTCTGGTATCTTCCCCTTTCCTGAGTCTCTCATGCAGGAGCATAGGGATTTATGAATACAGTATAGGGGATTTTTGAACAGCTCTGCAGTCTTTAGCTGGAGATGTTTCACATGGTAGGAACATCTCCAGCTAAAGACTGCAGAGCTTTTCTCAGTGAGACACAAGTGCTTTCTCACTGTAGAACCAGTCATGTTCTATAGACAGTGATAGAGTAGATGTTGGGGAATTCACAGGGAGAGACATCCTTTACATCCAGCCCAATTCTGCAGGACACACCCACACCTTCTCGGTGCTGTTTGAGCTGCAAGGCCATTGAAATTAAGCCTCATGTAAATCAGATGACTCCAGATCTACTTGTGTGCTAAATTCCTCTGTTGTCTTTCCTAAAGCCGGAGCCGGGGGAGATAGTGGTGGTGTTAGCATATTAGGATATAAACCACTGCTATTTACACAAAGCCTATTTGCCAGTTATTGCTACACAAGTGCTGTTGTTTAACTGTTTAGGTTATTAGGTCAAGATGTATTTATTGTATATAAATATACATATATATATTGTTTTTACTCCTGTTTTACAACCATTTTATGCTAATTCAAATAAACAGAGGAAAGGGGTTGTTAAATAGAGGACATAGCCTATTTTATCATGGACCTTTGCTGTCTTTTTTTCTTTTTCTTTTTTACCTGTATACGACATGTGTTTAGTTTAATATTCCTTCCTACGTAAAGTTTTAATAGACTTATTACAATACCTCCAGTTTTTTTTTTATGTGAGTTACTTGTATTACTGAATAGGCATTTTCATTTGGAGTTATTGCCAACTTTACTTCTGGGGTGAGCGATGCTGGTAGGGGGGTCATGAATTCCCCTGAAGCAAAATGATGAGACCATGTCTGCATGCCATGCGATCACCCAGACATGCTTTCATATCCATAGTGAAATGGCAGGCTATAGAACTCTGTGGAACTGGTAGCACTTAGATCTTTGTCATGTTTGTAGTCTTTGTGTGAAGGCGTGGGTGAATCTCCTCCAAGGAGGGCTTTTCCAACCTTCTTAGATGGCCTATGAGGAGGTATAGTTTTCTGATGGCTGATGATGATGGGGATCTTTTAGTGTTAACTGTCCTTCTAAATCCTGGCAGAGATACCATGCTGTGATTTGTGGAGTAGGTATCTCAAGTCTTATCTAATACAAATTATTTAAAAGATTCAAAATCATACATGGCCAACAGCACAGTGCATGAGGTGGCTGAATTGGCAGTGTTGAGTTTAATATTACATCTTACCTAAAGTTTTAATAGGCTTATTAAAATGATACCTCCAGTTCTTTCCTCTCTGGCATATTTCCTCCATATGTTCCTGCCCTGTGAAGTATTTGTGTATCTCAGCACTTGTAATTATGCCAGTGTGCTTCCACCCCTATGTAAATAAGAGCACTTATCCCAGTCAGTAGCATCTTTGTTTCTCTTTTTTAGCAAATATGCTGGTTTCCGACCCAACACTGTCTGTGTCATGTTTTCTTGCCTTTTCTTGTTCAGTTAAGTGCACCTGAGCTTTATTTAAAAAAAAAAAAGCTTTATAAAAACATCACCCGTGCTACAGGATAAGGTCAGACGTGCGCTTACAACTACTGTTATCTGTTTTTTTATTGTTTCATTAACTGTTTTCTACATCTTATTTAATTAATAATGGAGTTTTAAAATCCATAGTTGCTGTTTAGTCAGGACATTACTTCAGTTAATGAATACATAACAAGTGTATTTAGTCCAAGTTTCTGTCATTAACCATATGAGTTCATTGCATCTTTAGAATACGTTATGTAGTGTGTGGAATATTAGCATTCAAAGTGAATGAAGTGCTCTTAAGAATGAAATGTTATCAACTTAGCAGTGTTTGAGAAGAAATTTGAATATGTTAATTTGTAAAAGTCTTTTGTGAACTTTGTGTGCATACCTATTATTTACATTGGAATGTAAACAAAGTTATACTTCATATTCGTTTTTGCCATTTTAATAAGTTATAGACTGTGGCACAAGAGCATGTGGAGACTGGCAAAGATAAAATGATCATTGTTAGACATCTTTGTTGAAAGTCCACTGAACACTGTTCATTTTATGTCTCACTTGGATATTTTAGGCACAACAGTGTGATTGCTAAATCATAATAAGACAAAGGTACTGAATACTGTCTGGACCCTTTATTATGGATTATAATGAGAACCTGTTGTCATTACAGATATTTTTGCTCAGGCATGTCTTCAGGCCTCTGCAGTACAGTAATGGGCTCAGGGAACATAATTTCTGTTCTGGGCATTTCTATACTAGTTTATTAGTTTATTTTCAGTAGTAAACATTTTGTTCAAGATTAATTGGTAGGATCACATCGACACTGAGTAGCCTCATCCCATTTCAGATTAATTCAACTGTCATTATGTTAAAATAGCTCCAGAAGTTTGTTTGCACGCGTGTTTGTGTGTGTGTGTGTGTGTGTGTGTGTGTGTGTGTGTGTGTGTGTGTGTGTGTGTGTGTGTGTGTGTGTGTGTGTGTGTATGCACGTGTGTGGGGAGGATATCAAGATATCACTCCAAGATATCACTCCACCTTTATATCAGCTGCAGCGTATAGTTCACCTGGTGTGTAGTTCACCTGAGTTCCTGAACTGTGAGGAACACATGGTCTCCTTTCCCTCTCTCAAGGCCTCCACAAGCCAGATCATTCAGTCAGACAGAAATCAATGGGAAATAAATGAGATTTGTGGTCAGTGATTAATTACTGAAGCACACATGTTGAGATTCCAGAGGCTGTTTTTCTAAAAAAACAAAAGAACAAAAACAAAACTCTCTTTACAGTGTGTGTGTGTCTCTCTCTCTCTCTCTCTCTCTCTGTGTGTGTGTGTGTGTGTGTGTGTGTGTGTGTGTGTGTGTGTGTGTGTGTGTGTTTGTGCGCGTGTGGTGGGGGAGGTTTTTTTTTTTTTTAAATAAACAACCCCCCAGAAAACAAAAAAAAAAACCAAAACCAAACAATACAAGCCACTCTTAGCTGAGTGCAGGGGGAGTTGGTGTGCTGTCAAACAGCTCAGTCAGCTCTGTGTGGGGGTGGATTTGCCACCATGCGTCCCCCTTCCAAACAATGCATTGCCTGTCGAGAAATTGTTATTTGTTTTTAGCTAATTTCATTCTGCCAGGCGGTTTCTCTTAAGACCAATATTACCTATTGTTAACTGGTGGTTGGCTACAGGAATGTTCGTTCTCTTAACCAGTCCAGGGTGGATTCTGCACAACAAAGTGACTGTAAGCTCATGAAGGCTGACTTGTACTGTTGGGTCATAGGCTTACTCTAAACTTCAAAAGCTTAAACATAGTGACATGAATTTCAAATAAATCATGTAATTTCATACTACTGCCAGATTTGCTGTTGCACTCCAATTTGAGGAGGATTATTGATGGCGAAAATTCTTCTTATCGAATCATGCAGGATATTATTGTGTGAAACTAAAGAGGTGATTGGCACAAACACTACTGCTACCAAGATAATGATGCTTGGAAGTTTTAAATTTCTTCGGGAGAAGCACAGAAACAGACCCTAATCTGAAACTAACCGAAACGTCAGTTTTGTAAAGGTCTGTGTGCCTTTTAGCATTTGTGTATATTTGATTTCATTTATGGAGATGCGTAAAATATTATATAAGCTATTATACTGTACTGCTTTTCAAAGAGTTTAATTTTGACCCACAACTGGATTTGGTAAAGTTAGCTTCAACATTCATGTCTTCTGTGCAGTAGAACTGTCCTATTGTAGTGTTATCTAATATCTAAACCCCCCCCCCATTTAATTAGAGTGTATGTGTTTACTCACAGAGGAGCCTATGAATCCTGGAGTACTGCACTACATTCAGCAGCTCACTGAACTGGGACCAGTCAGCTCCCAGGATCTTCCCTGCCTTCAGCTGTTTGTGATGTAAAAATAGCTGGGTGCTCTCCTCACGTGTCAGAACACTATTCCAAATGAGCCTCTCTCTGTATTTGGGCTTCAAATGTTTTATTCATCTTGCTCAACTCAGGAGGAGTGCTTGATTTGTTTCTGTCTCATCTGCCATTGTAGACTTGAATTACTGAACAGGCATTTTCACGTGGAGTTATTGCCAACTTTACTTCTGGGGTGAGCGATGCTGGTAGGGGGGTCATGAATTCTCCTGAAGCAAAATGATGAGACCATGTCTGCATGCCGTGCGATCACCCAGACATGCTTTCATATCCATAGTGAAATGGCAGGCTATAGAACTCTGTGGAACTGGTAGCACTTAGATCTTTGTCATGTTTGTAGTCTTTGTGTGAGGGCGTGTGTGAATCTCCAAGGAGGGCTGTTCCAACCGCCTATGAGGAGGTATAGTTTTCTGATGGCTGATGTTGTTGGGGATCTTCAGGTGTGAACTATCCTATGATAGTTGACCAACAGCTCAATACATGAGGGGGCTGAATTTGCAGTGTGTTTCATTTAATATTCTGTATTACCTAAAGTTTAATAGACTTATAAAAATAATACTGCCAGTTATTCCCACCCTGGCATATCTCCTCCATATCTTCTTGCCCTGTGAAGCGTTTGTATATCTGAGCACTTGAGAAGAAAGTTTTCATGGGGCTCTGATTGACAACTCTCCAGCATTACAGAAGACTTCACAAAGCAAGAATTAAGCAAGTGAGCTTGAGTTTGGCTTGGGAACAGGTCATGGGACAGCAGCAGTGTGAACTGTCTAAGGCACAATAATCTCCAGTAGCGGCCCTCCCTCCCACTCAGCACACTTCTCCCTTTTGCACCCCAGTGCAGGAGATGAAGTAAAAGCCTGGGAGGTCCCTTTTCAAAGCTCCTTCTACTTCACCCATCTAGGATGGAGATCTCTTTCAGAGCACACTAAAACACTTTCATTATATTCCAGCTCACAATGTTTTAATCAAGGTGGGGCTGAGGGAAACGGTGGTTGGGTTTACAGGGTTTTCCCATGTTCTCTTCGCTCCTGCTTTCTGCTCTCCAAAGCCAGAGAAGGGGGTGGAGTGTACGTCTTCGTGCAGGCTGCGGTCCGAGCTGGAGCCTCTCAGTTTCTCCTGGGACACAACACATGGCTCAGATAATCTAACGTTTCAGTGTGTGTACATGAAGACCATTGTCCAGGAGATGCTGGAGGACCTTTAAAAGTCCTGCAACTGACTGTTCATTGTCCACTACTAACATGTACAGTTAAATCCAATAATATACAGGCCTCTCACCATATTCTCTATAATCATTTGAAAGATATAGTCTTCAGAGTTAATAACAAAGTTACGCTTATTGTATACAAATAGGCTGTTGTATACGTATATACATGTATTCATGTATATGTATTCATGGTTGTGCCCTTTGTTGAAGGATCTAGCAGCACATGTTGGTATTGTTCAGTTTCCTCATCAGCACCTGCTGTTGACTGATATGATACTCTAACTGCTTATAAGTGAAGTCAAATGTATCTTGATCTTTATGGTGGTGCTTATCATTCATATATTTAAAAAATTGTGACTTGGATTCCTTGCCTTAGGAAACTCAAACATTTAAAAAGTGGGATTCCTACTAGCATTCACAAAATGATTTTATTTTATGTTGCATTTTATAATAACAGATTCACAATATGACAAATAGCACTTGTAATTGATACAGTTACTGCAGTACAAATGCTCTATGGAGATGTGGAGAAACGATGTAAAGCTTGTACAGATGAGTGTAGCTACTCCTGGTGGTTTAAGTCTGTTTCCGTGTTTTACTGGTTGGCTGAAGGATTTCTGCCCAGACACGTTGGTTCCTCACAACACTGAATTGTGGATACTGACATTGGCTGAAGGCAGCAACCCCACCTGTTGTCAAACCCTGGTCTTGCAGGTGACAAGTATGTGTTCTGACCCTGAGCCCAACGAGTCAGCTCTCTGGCACAGTTGCAAGAGCACACACTTCGTCTTCCTGAGTGACGATCTCCTTCACACCACCCTCTCTTTCAAGGGTGGTGGTCTTCCTCACACCACCCTCTCCCTCAGGGGGTAGTGGTCTCCCTCACACCACCCTCTTCATCAGGGGGTGTCAGTCTTCATCACAATGCTGATGGCAAACTGTGAATGTGGTGAAAGGTGAGCACATTACTGGTGTAGCAACACAGAGGCAATGTAGTGCACAGCATCCATGTGTCCATTTGTGTACTAAGAATGCTACTATAGGTGCTAATCTAGATTATGCTATGAGTCAATTTATTAACAGACTCGCTTTGGGAGGATGGACTTTAGGTGAGTTCCTCAGTAGACATAAGGCAAACATGCCTCCTTCAGGTTTAAGTTATGAGACGTAGAGTTGATAATAATAATTCACTCTCACTGTGAAATCAGAGTGGCACAGTTCTATGCAGTTTCTGAATAGATCGACTTGGCAATAGTGGACCATTAGTGAGGATTTGTGATAGAAGTGTACATTTTGATTGTGAATAATAAATGTAAATTGGGATATGTTATCTTGCTCTTATTGAACCAGTTAACCCTGAACTGGTATATGCATCTCGGTGACACTATGTACCGATGGTTTTACAATAAGACTTCACCCTTCACTCTCTTTGTGTCAGGTGGGCTGTATTTTGGGTTCTGTGGTACAGAGAGAGTGTTGTGTGGTTGGGAGTGTGGTTGCTGTAATTGGAGTGGTTATTTGACTGTAATTGAAGTGGGGTTTTAGTGGATTGTAATAGTTGTGCTGACAGGAAATGCTGATGAGTGTGAATCTAATTCTCCTCCCTGCTGAGTGAAGGCCTGGGCCAGCCTGTGCCAACTTCCCTGACTCACTCTTTCTCCCTACATATCCATCCTGGAAACACACGCGGAGACTTACATCCAGAGACACTTGAAGACTGGAAAAAGATATGTAAGATATATGTGAAAATGTTTGCGGGGGGGGGGGGGGGGGGTGTATAATCTTTTGTTTTAATATGAGAATTTAATATGTGAATTTAATATGCTGTTTAATATGCCGTCGGAGCAACACTCAAATCCTGGTAGAGACACCATAATAATACTTAATACTGTGCTATTAAATATGGCACAGAAATGTTCCCCGTTTGAGTGAGTTTAGCTCTGCTCATACTGGAAAAACTTGCTAACAGTCATTTTGCACTGGAAGCATCCATGAGCGTTATGTAGTGGGAGGTGTGTTGTCTGCAGTAGGAGAAACAATCTGAGATGTCAGGAAAACCCTCCCCAATGATAAACACCTAAACACTCAGCACCCCAGAGATCCAGGGGAGTAATAGGAAGAGTCAGAACTGAAGCTGGAGGGTAGCGTCTTATTCATGTTCATGTTCTGCTGGAGAAGGGATCAGCAGAGGCATGGTATTAATAAAACATGACAGAGACCTCCACACTCTCATAGAAACGAGGATCCCTTTACGCGTACTGTAGGCTTGCTCCCGGTAATCTTATATAACCGAAAAATAACAAATATAGCCGTGTGAATTCGATGATGATGGGCTTTTTAAGCCAGACCGTAGCTGCTGTGGTGTGGGATGCCCCTGTGGTGAACCGAATGGCTTATCAGTCAGCACCTGTGTTCCAGGGCGTTAGGCCGCAGTCAGTTTGTGGAGGTGGTGTGGATGACGGAGCTTGATTGCTTTGCGCCTGCAGGGAGCTGTTGGCCAGAGACAGGAGCCACCCTTTTCTGGTAGTGCCATTGGCCTACTACCCTCTCACATTCTCATACGCAGCGGTATTTATTGCATCAATCCCAGTAAAAGCTGTATACTTTAAATATCTATTATAGTGGAAAAGGGCTGTGAGTAAGGGTTGTAAAAGGCAGTGAAAATCCATTAAATCAAAGACATAATTCCCTAGTTTTAGCACTGGCATAGGTATTGCACACAATTAGTTCTATGTATTGTATAGTCCTTTCCTCTTTGTGCTGGCGAATAACTTGCTTGAGCCAGGAAACACCTCTGTTTCTTTGTGTTCTGAAATGTCTGTTGCTAGGCAACATTGGCTTTCATGAGAAAGAATCATGGTTCAGCAAAATAATGCCTCAATTATTTTGTTGTCAGCTAAGTGAATAGCACAACAAACTGATTGGTTTGAATTTTGAAGATAACACTTAAGTAATGTAGTTGTGTAATATCTTTCTGCATTTTAAAGAGATATTTCTTTGAAGTGCAAATCTTGCTTTTCTTAGATAGTAATGATAATGATAATATTTTACCTTAGTAATTATTTTTATTACATCATGAAATATTTAATTAACGTAATATTTGGAACCAAATGTTCTGGCAGTGGCAAAAATATATTTATATATTTTTCATGTCACGTTCTAGCACAGTAAAGAAATGAATGCAAATTAGAAAGATTGTCTCTGAAAAAACATGGTAACACATTTTGTTGAGTTTATGAAACATGGGGAATAATGTGTTTAGTGAATCAGAGGAAGATAAACCAGAGTGATTAAGATAAAGCTATTAAGAGATTTAGAGTTGTATAAATAATCTCCTTCTGTCAACTGAACGAGGCAACTCTCAGAAGTCTTGTATCCCCAAAAGCATGCAAATATGCCTTTTTGCCTTTCAGTGTTCTGCGTAGTAATGATGTTGGGGATACTGAGGTTGACGCGTTGGCTCTCTTGTATTCGCTCTGTTAGACAGCTCAGATCAATGGTGGAGTGACATTTTCAGAGAACAGGACCTCTGCACTCCCTCATGTTCCATTGCACACTGAGGTCCGCTCCTTCCTGTGTGTGAGCCTGCTGTCTCCCCACAGCTCAGAGCAGCCTGGCGAACTTCATTTCCTCCTCAAATCAGGAGTTTGCCCTCCCATGCATGCCCCCCCCCCCCCCCCCCCCCCCCCCTCTTCATCATCAGGTGATGAAGCACAGAGGGCAGCTTTCCTCAGCAAACGCAGTGCTGCGAAGTAGTTCTGGTGGAGTGACTCCACCAATCCCTCATTCCTCAATCCCTGACTGATGTGCTGTACCTGCACAGTTCCTCTAAACCAAGATCAGCAAACATACCAATATATGTTTTGGAAGTGCCAGTTTCATATTTCCTATTACTGCGCATGTCCAGAATTTGAGCAATGTGGTGTGAGTGTTTTACCAGGTGGCTGACAGCAAATCCTGATGAAGTGTTTTCATGTAAGCAGTGCAGTTCTAGTCGGGCTTGGGACTATACTGCTGGAGAGATTAGCAGCAAAGCTGCTGTCCAGGGAGCAGGACTGTGGCTGAAGTCCTGGCCGGGGACGTTTGTAATTGGGTCTAAGCTCTTGTGGCCCATTCATCTTTGCTGGCCCAAGAGGACCTTGCCGTGTGAGAACACACAAGCAGATGGTGGAATCGTCCCAGACACATCGAGAGACCACAGGGAGGAACAGCAATGTGGTCCTGAACCTTGAGAGACTAAACAAGCTAATACCCTGCGACAGAAAATCGTTGACATATGAGCACAACCCCCCCCCCCCCCCTCTGCTAGTGAAGAGGTCCCATGTGATCCAAGGTTAGTACTGCACAGTGAAGGGCTCGTCATATCACACATATTTCCTTCCCAGTGTCCTGGTGTGGCCCTTTGATTTCGCTGTATTTCGCATACTTCCAGTGTGTAATGGGCCTTAATGTATGTAAAAGCAAAGGCAAAGGTCAAGTAGCACAGAAGCCATGCTGGAGATATGTCACATTTAATATGGCTTCTTTTTCAAATGCTATGAAAGTTTGCAATCAGAGGCATATAATTAGGTTTTAATGTCCAACGGAAGGCCGTATATTCCTGAGGTGGTGTGTTGGCATCACACAACCTATGATGTCAATTATACCCTCCATCATACAGCAGTGCGTGTGCTTGGGCTTCTGTTTGTTTTGTTTTCTGTTGCACGTGTATCTGTTTTGATTCCTTGCCACGTGCCCCTCAGGCGGTGTGTGGGGGTTGTTTTTGTTATTTTTCATCTCTTTATGAGCCTTTTGTGTTTCTGTGACCAATTGTTAGCCATTATTATGCCGGCATTTTTTAGTTTCTTAGTGCCCATTTATATTCGGTTTGGTCTTGTTACCTTCATTAAGCACTTCATTTGGAGGCCTGCATTCAGCTCCTTTTCTACCTACACGTTCTGTACCAGTGATGCCTCCATAGGTTCATGTTCCTCTACATGTGCATTGCAAAAGCATGGATTTCTCATTTTAAAACCTCATTTGGGCAGTTTTACTGTTTGAAGAAGGGATGAGGTTTTCCCCTTGGTGCAGGATGTTGCATGAGCTCTTTCCTCTGGTTGAGAGGGGTTCCCTGGTGTAGAGGGCAGCACTGCCAGCACTCCTGCTTCTTCCTGCTCTGAGCTCTATAAGGATTTGTTTGCACTATCAGGTGTTCCTTCCTCAGTGCTGAACAAATTAAATGTTACTTAATTGTTTTAATCTAATGGTTCATTGCCGGAAACTGAGACTGTACCGAGGTGCCAACATCTCTACCTGCTGCTTCCGTAGACTCTTAGCTGGAGGTCCAGTATGTTGTAGTCTCTGTATGCGCATGTCCTTCCTTCTGTTCTGCGCTAACTTTACATGACTCTGAGCTACATTCAGCTCTGAAACTTTACAAAGTGTAAAGTCTTGAGCATGAGACGAAAACACAATAACACCACACAGACCTCCCATCTCTCTCAACAAACTTCTACAAGCCCACGTTTTTTCTACTTTCTCTCATATTTTTATTTTATTTTTTTGCAATTTTACCCTTTTCCTCTGTATATGATTGACAGACAGTTGCACTTTTATGAAGAGAAAAGTGAGAATATGTCAGGGAGAGAAAAGAGTTGGCGAGACATCTCATGAAATATTGACTAAAGTGAGCCCTGTTTTCTGTTTGATCACTCTGCTTCCATGGAAATGGTGGAGACATACATCTAAATCTTTGTACATATATTTAAGTCATTGACATATTTACAGTTGAGTTACAGTCTGTGAGGGCTTATTAATCATGCTGGTTACATATTGGTAAACTCGCATTGGTAAGTCAATGCACTCTTAATGATTGTGCCATGTCAAGTTTTTCATGACATGATGGTTTTATGAAATGTGATTGTTTGCCAAACATACTGATAACTTGTCATAAGATGGTTTGAGGCTTTAAATCAGCTTGTAACTCTTAAAATCCTACACCAGAAGTCCTGCTGGAGCCTAACCGGGTCAGTCTTGCTTGCTCCAAGGCCAGGCTTTGTGGCACAGGGGTACTGGGGCCTTTGCTGAAGACCTGGCCCAGGGCCACATCAGGAGGTGTCATGCACATGAGAGGTGGAGTCAGTGCCAAGGCCTTTCTGTTAAAGATGAGGAGGTAATCCATAGCAGGCCATGAGAGCACTGAGGCAGGACACACACACACACACACACACACACACACACACACACATTGATTACACATGGCAGGGGGAAATGAAAGCAGGACACAACAAACAGTGAAGTGAAGGGAAAATTCAGAGATGGGAAAACGAGACCAAGGGTGCTGAAGTGGGTTGTTCCTTCTGCTTGCTTTCTGTGTACACAATAATATAGTGAAGATGAACACTCCAGACACAATGTTCTTCTCAGTATGTGATTTATATGTTTTGAAAAGTAAAGTTAAGTATATTTTTTCATTTACATATTAGGATGTAGTTGGAAAAGTCTTAACTTCTTTTCTTCACCGATTGGTGAAAATACATTCCTGCAACATTCTAGACAAACATCCTACTTATTAGAACATGTTACTGTCACATAGCTAAATTCTCCGAGGGACTACGTTCCCCAGAATTCTCTGTCCACAAATCAATCACCACTCCCACACTCATCATCATCACAATATTGAGTACACCTGCTACCTCCAGTATTTAAGATTTCAGCCCCCCTTTTCTGTTGCAAAGTATTGCCATTATTCCTAGTGTGCGTACCAAGCAGTTTCTTTCATGAGTGGATTATCTGTGCACCAACAGTTTTCTGTTCCTCCACCTCCCTCTCTGCCCCCTTTGGATTGTCTATTAATTCCTCTGCCTGCTCTCTGCACTAGTTCTGGATTTTCCTGGTCTTCAAACGTCTGCGTCTGCTTCCTTACAGTTCATTCTTCATATAGGTCTTTTATTGAAAGCTGCATCAAAATACATTTTGTGTTACACTTCCTTTCGCCAGAATATTGAAAATGTGTTTATATTAGGCCAGTAGTTTGACAAATGTTCCATGTTATACCTTTACACGATACTCTGAAAATATATGAAAGAAGTGAACATTCAGCGAGTAGAGTTCCAGAGTCCCATTCCTCAGCAGAGCATGGCCTGTTTCACTCACAACACCTTCTTCAATTACATTTCCCAGCTGAATTTCTGCTGTTAGTCTGCAGAATCCACCTGTAAATGGGGAGCCAGCTAGCGATAGCCATGGAACCACGGGCGATCCAGCCCTCTGCCTCGCTCCTTTAGCCTTGTTAGAGGAGCGAGAACCTGAGGCTCTGGTGCATGAAGAGGCCCCCATAGGGGAATTTGTCTATGAAGCGTGGGGTGTTGATGAGGTTTTGATGGTGCTGTCGGCTGTGCACTATCTCCACCTACCCTCTGTTAGTGGTGGGAGAGCCGTGAGGGGCGTGCACATGGCTGAGCGTATCGCCATCGGGATGTGCTTGTGCTACAGTACACAGGACAGGTACGTTCGAACTCCTGCCAACACATGTTCCTGCATGCACCCTTTTTGGCTGTATTTGGTCAAAAATACCGTTACATTTCCAAGAATACAGACGTGATGGGAATATCCTTCCCTCTGTATTCTCACACCATGTTTGCAGGATTCAAAGCTTGTCATGAATTCCCATGTAGGTGTAACAGTCCAAATGATGTTCATACAGATTTATGTCTTAACTGTACATGTATAACCTTGGTTACGCTGGTTGAAATGTGCACATAAAAGATATCATGCCCACTCAGGCATAACGCTGATCACCTGCTGATCCCCACCAAGTCCATCACTCCGTCAGCCTCCACCAACACTCATCTGTCTAGTGGAGGAGCCCTGGCAGGGTGGGGAACAAGTAGGCCCATCAGCAGTTAGCAGCTTGTAATTAGCTCCTCCCTTGACTGCTGGAGTGGGACTCTGTCTATTACATTATTCATGAAGAATACATTACAGCTTGAGTTGATCTCTGGAAATGGGGGCTTTAATTTTGGATGACTGTAACTGTAATTGCAACACAAAACATGCCTTGGTATTTGTCTGTGGAAATAAAACTTTTCCCCAGGTAGGACTTTCCTCTCTCTGTGTCTGTGTTTATTAAGGATAGAGGCCTTTCCTAACAAGAAAGGGTATTTGTGATATGATAAAAATGCTTCTCAGAAACCTGTGAGTGAGATGCCCTGGAAGGTGCTTGGACATCCTCTCCGCGTTCACTCTGTAAATGGCAGTTCTGTCATGGCCGTGTCTTATTCAGTTGTACAGCCAATATGGCAACACACCACCCGACTTTGCTCCTGGCAGCGGGCCAGAAGCTTCAGAAGTTTCTTTGATGCTGCATCCTTCCAGTTGTCGTCACTGCTGTTTTAATTGTTTTTTGTTTTTTAATTGTGTCCTTTTGGTGTTGCCTTTATTAGCAGTCGAGAAATACGAGCAGCTCTTAGTTCGGTGCCTCAGTACAGACAGCACCCTACGTGGGTATTAGCGCTCCTGTATTTAATTTAGATGTAAATGTGTGCATGTGACCCCACGCTGGGCCTTCTGGGGAGAGCTGACACTACTCGGTGATCAATTACCAGCTGTGTGTAGAGGATCATTCATCCAGCACAAGTAAATCAAGAGAAATGGTGACTAACCTAATGGCAAAATCATTATGCTCTTTTAACACATTTAGCTACTTTGACCCTCCTGTAGGCTGGACAGAGCAATCTGTAATGATATTTCTAGCTGCTTTGTCAATTCAATTGTGTTGCTAGTGGTAATTTCATTTTTTCTTTGTAATAAGATTATATGATTTTCACCTAAACTTTTACCCCTTAGTATAATGTAATATTATAATTCTGATTAATAATATGTTTGAGTGGGGCGTTTTCATGTCATGTATAACTTTTCCATTATTACAGTTGTCAGTTTTGTCAAATTTTACCACATGATTTTGCACATTTTTAAAATTATTACATTTTAATTGAATAAAATGACATTTTTTCCTTGACTGCTGTTCCATACGTGGTTTGAACGGGCCAGTATGCTGGTAATCCTGCTGAACTGTGTGACTCTGGGCATGTTCCACCCATGTGAGGACAGCAACTGTGACTCAGAACGCTGCAAGATCCTGGAGGTGAGTGTTTCCACACCCAGCTCTATCTGGATCCCATATACACCTAGGAGTGACGTCACTACCACAGTTTTAGCTGTTATAATCAGATGAGTACATTGTTATAATCATAAAAATAATACTTTTGTATGCATTATCTCATTTTGTTTTGTTTTTTTACCAACATGGGCTTCCATCAAATTCGTAAAAAAATACCCAGTTTATTTATTATCTTCAAATCTCAGACTAGTTTGTCTAAAGATATAAAATTTGAGCACAACAGCTGAGACTTTTAAATTAGTGCTAATTATAAAATCGCTGTTCTTAATGGTCTTAATGGAAGTATGGTCATGCATATATAGCGAAATTTTTCTAAAGAATTTCATCAGTGTTCTTAGTTGGCGGAGTTATAAGGTATATAACTTATAAAGTTATAAGTGTTTTAGTGTTTCCCACAATCCCGAGCAGGATCACATCTCTACTCTTAGAAGTGCTTGTTTTTCAGAACCACTTTGTGTGTGTATTTTATTGTTTGCTAATTAGGCTGGGCAGCTGTTGTCAAAGCCGTTTATAATGCAGAGCACTGGTGTATTGAAACATTCACACAAAGCATACTAACTCAGCAAGTGCACTTAATGACTTTTGTTCTTCTAATATATGAGCACCCAGGACACCTACAGCATGACCAGACCAGACCCTTTCACTTAAATGGACGTAGGACTACAGTGTGGGGCAGACAAACACTGATCAGAAAGACTTTTGAATGGAAGCTTCTCTGGAAGTTCCATACAAACACACCAAACGGGTTTAATCTCCTCTGATGTAGCAGTAGGATTCGATCAGGTCAAATAGAATTGACTTTACTATATTTTAGAAAGAATTTAAAGAAATTACGAAATTGTAGCCTAAATCATTAGCATCAGAACAGAAATGCATATACATGTTAACCTTTCCAGGTCTCTTGTGTAAAAGAATGCTCTTCTCCCATTTCTGTTAAATTTTGTGCAAAAATAAGAGAATCAAAGTAGCTAATTGGTTTTGGAGAATGAAGTCAAACTGATGTTATGATGAAGTTATTGTTGTCATAAGCAGTCAGCCACATAAATCACTTCTCAAGCCTCTTGAAATAATCGAACTTTACAGTGTATACAGTACAGGCCATGGGATAAATAGGAAAATCCAAAGCCACTTCCCTTCAAATAATACTTCTCCTGAATCATATGTTGGGTATTCATGTAATTGGCTGCAGAAATATATAATATCTGAGAGTTTATATACCCATAAGACATAAGGCATAAAAATAGAGGCTTTACAGGCAAATTCATATTGGTACTATATCCTACATTTCTTTTGTGAAATATTTAATGTTAACAAAACCGGAGAATAGGGTACTAACGTGAAAGGCATCTTGTTTTAGAGAAGTAAACAATCATTTCCATAATGCTTTAAGAGGAATTCAATATCAGAGTATCTGAATCTTAGATGTTTCATTTCCAGTTCACCCAATAAATCTTTACCAGTCCACTTAGATCTTCCTCCCACTGCATAACGTCTAACACACTGGAAGGTTAAGCGACCCTGAGAACAGGCGTCTTTTCCATCAGCCACTCATCACATGTCAGGCCTACATGCTTGGAGGAGACTGTCTGCTACATGCTCTGCTTCCTACCAAACAGCCATGACTGACTAGCAATAGAGCAGGGGTGGCCAACCCGTCATAGACCAAGAGCCACTTTTCTTACTGTGTTACGGCAAAGAGCCACATCGTACATGGGCGAGTGCAATCTGTTGAGCGGGGTGGGGGGGGGGGGGTGGCGAGTGTAAATTATTAGCTGTGAAGACAGTCAAATGCGTGTTTTCCACTACGCCGGTTTTAAAAGTATTAGCGGCTCGCTAGGCTTGTAAACTAACCGCGCACCACGAAAATGTAGCAGTGTGTCGCCCCGTTTGTGCAGGTGAGCCCGCGGACCGGCTGGGGAGCCGCATGAAACCAGGCAAAGAGCCGCATGCGGCTCGCGAGCCGCGCGTTGGCCACCCCTGCAATAGAGTGAAGGGAGCGGGTCGGCCCTAGCCCAGCACATAGCTGCGGTGAAACAACAGAAAGAAAGAAACCTTACACGTTTGTGCCACTAATATATTAACTAAAATAAACGTGCACGAAAGCGCTCATAAAATGATAGAAACCACTTGACCCATCGACAATCAATGCTGCCTTGCCCCACAAGTCCCACACACATTACTTGAATCTACAAAAAAGTTCTTTCTTTGTGATTGGAGAATCGTAGCGGTGAACATGCGGCTCTGCATGCTGGTGGCATCCGGTCCGGCTGGAGCGGTGCTGTAGCCGCCTCCGTATCTCGGCTGTTCCCAAACGTCCACCAGGCTCTACTGCGGTGGTTACCGCACCTCTCCCAGTTGCCATGCTCACACTCTTTTTTTTTTCCCTCCAGAGCTGCAGTGTTCTCACTGTCTGTCTTGTAGCTCGTTCTTCCTCCCGGGCTGCTCCGTGAGAGGTGGACATTTATAGCTAAGCTCTCCCTCGCTGTTTACTTCAGTTCGATGACAATGCAGGGGTGGTCTCGCCGCTTGGAGCAGGGTGGGTTATTATCCAGGTCTGAGGCCACGCCCCCCGCCCTGAGTCACAGGATCTCTTTTCCATATTCATTGCCTCCTCAATTTGAGGAACTGTCAATCTTCCCAAGTGGTTCCAACTTTTGCCTAAGTCGATTGAGGCGCCTAGCGGAAAGTTCGTCCTCATGGTGTAGAAGCCACTGAATGAAGCACTGACTTTCAGTGAGCCAGCACTCACGCTGGAGGTGGATGTCCCCCCCACGACAAGCCTCAAACGCCACCGCCCGCTCCTACGCACGCTTTCCTACGCACGGGGCTCAGACTTCCTGGCGCAGTGCAGGTCCCCATCCCTTGCTTCTCCGTCCTTCTATCAGCTCCTCCCGCTGAAACGCAGTGGTCTTGTTCCAAAAAAAAAAAAACCCTGAGCTCGTCCATGTTGAAGTATGCTGCTAAAGCTAGCTGAGCTTCACGAGGTATCTCCCGTGGTACCTTGCCCTTGTGCCTGGGGAGGAGAGCTGTCATCAGCATCTGTGGCGACGGCGTATCACCGCTGGCACGACGTCACTGCTTCACTCAGCAATGCGGCAGATTCTACCAGGTTTCTGGCTGGGCAGAAAGAAACTAACTCTCTCATATGCACAGAGGAGCTTCTCAGAACCTGTGGTTTCTCACCTCTGTCACCGTCTCATCCACCATGTGACCTACGCCTCTACAGCTCTGTCTCCTCATCTCAACCCTTGTGGCAGCTTGTTGACCTCCATCTTTTTTTCTTTTGCCCTCTTCTTTACTGAATTAGAGTGAGAAAAGTATGTAGTATATTAAAATGCACTATTTGCGCTTGTAGTATCTTGGTGCTGCTTTGAACTGTATATTTTGCTTAGATTCCTAAAGAGGACCAGGTATTAATAGCATCGAGCTTGGTTGGAAATGAATGACCAATATCGGCATTAGACTTTAGATGAGAAACAGCCACAATTATGGGGGATTTCCCTTACACAGTTGCCCCAGTGCTGTTTTAAAAGATCAAGACCATTTGGCAGTACAGTGGCATAAATTATAAAATATTATTCAGAAAAAGTAACTGCTACCAGTCTAATTTTAAGAATGTCCAATATCTGTGTCGTTTCTGGTTGCCATACCTAATTCAGCACGGTTTTTAGAAGGCCACTGTGAGGAAAATTGAATTTGAGATGACTAGGGAGAAGAGAGGCTTCATGGAGGCTTCATGACTTAAAAGTTGGTGTTTAACTACATTATGCAAGATAAACACAGAACTTGCAGAAATATATAACTCCTGTTGTTACATAAGTTAATTTGTACAGTCAATAATTAGCTAATGCTACTGTCTCTGACACCAGGGTCTTCCCAGTTTAATTATATTGGCCAGACAAGGATGACTAATATTAAGATCCATATCCTCATGCTTCCTGGCCATTACTCCATACTCCAGCAGGCATTATACATATAAGGGATTAGTCAATACCTTGTTCATCCCATTGATTTTCAGAGAGCCCATCTTATCTCCATGGTGATACAACAGACAGGCCCTTCCTTAAATGATGGAAGTGAATGAAATTTACAATACCTATAGTAAAGACTTCCTGCAGGGAAGGAGACCCTCCCAGCAACAGGTTATGGGATGTGGTGAGGAAGGTCTGTGGAATGTTTCTGCCGTATACACATGGCAGTGAACGTGCAAGCCATCACACATAAGAACAGACCCATTCGCCTACAAATACCACTCTGTTCCCAGGAAATAATTATGCTGCCAGTCTTTAAAATCATGGGTGGTTAATATTTGTGCATATCGACTGGGAAATATAATATTTGATCTATTGAAAGCTGCAACAAAGTTGGACCACTTTACTTCAAAAGTTTGGATTCTTGCAGGAACATAGTTTTGTAAACATTTATTTGCAGCAATAATAATAATAACAATAATAATAATTTTAGCATTTGTAATGAATCTGTTATAAAATAAGGTTGGTTTCCTGGAAAGGTGTGGTGCTTCAAAATGGAATGGTTGAAAGAAATACTTCACGCCCCTCTTGGAAACAAGCTTTAAAATATTTTTATTCAGTAGGTAATTGACTAATGTTTTAATTCATTTCATGTTTTGTGTTCGATTGTTGATAATATGCATTTATTTGCTTTTTCATTGTTTTGTTTATTCTGTTGTCCTGAAAACAATAATAATTTTGAATACTGCCCAGACTCTTATGTGGTGATGTCCAATAATTCAAGGCAGATTAGCAGGGAAAAATGCAGCCCTGTTACTAGTCTCTGTCTTGAGGAACATGACTCAGTGTAAGGACATGGTCTTTGGTTTGGTCTTCTGCATTCTTTATGCTTTCTACCAGAGGAGTGTTTGCCTGAAGGTTAAGAGAACTGTCTTTGTACTTGTCTTTCTCTTACACAAACACACACACATATATACACACACACACACACACACACACACACACACACACACACACACACACACAAGTGCACAGTTTTTTTGCACGAGTGTCTTTGAATTGCTGTAATAATGAATAGATTTTGCAGACCGCATCTCTGCGAGGGTCACCACTTAATAAATGGAATGATGAAAGCAGGACTTGTTAGCCACTCAACCCATGAAGCACTGGCATCAGGTGGTTTGGAGCATGCTTGTGACATCGAATGAGTCCCCCCTTATTATAAATGTATTTAATAAACGTATGAAATGGCTGTGAATAATCGGTGACGGCGCCCCCTGTAGAGTGGAGGCCACGACAATCGCTAGGGTCGTAGTTATTGATGACATTGAGAAGTTGGGCTGATAAACCTGTTGAATAGCACAATGGTGCTGATTTGAGTCCTCGGCTTGTGTGGTTTTGTGGATCTGTATGCATGTGAGGGTTAACAGGCTGCCGCCCCTTTCAGCACACGGCTAGAACATTTGCAACAATTATCCTCCCCAGTGGCACTATCAAATCATTCTCCCCCCTACCATATGGAAATAAGACAATAACCCCAGAGGCCAGGTAATTGACAAAGACAACCAATCAGCTTCCATCTCTGTCAGGGAGATATGTGGAGTCTGTAGGGCTGATGGGACGTGGGTTAACCTCTGCTTGAGCTGGAAAAGAATGCCTTTGGTGGAATAATGGAAACCAATGAGATATAATAAAGCCAGTAAGTGTGCAGGACCCCTTTCTCTCCTCACTCATTCCCTCTCGCCCTCCCTCACTCCCTCTCTCCCTCTCTCTCCCTCTCTCTTTCTCTCTCTCCCTGCCTCCGCATCTCTGCCCACACAACAACACATCCTCATTTATTCCTCTGCTGCTTCCCTCACTGTTTCTCTCACTCACTCATTCTCACCCTCGGCTGACAGTCTCTCCCTCACACACACCTACCAGTCACAAACGCAGATCACAGGACCACAGGCAGCAGTCTGTTTGAACATGTAAGGCTTTTCCTTCTTCACTGTCAGCAAATCAGTGCTAGCCACTTTGACAGAAGACTCCACAGATTCCCACAAATATGAGCGATCAACTTTGACAGAGCACACCACAAATTCCCGTTAAGTGTGTGGATGTCTTTAAGCAGGAGATGGCTGCTGTGTCAGAAATGCAAGAGACACCCAGGCATGGAGCCAGCAATGTTCTGCTTACGTGTTCTAAGAGAGACGGCTAGAGAGCTTCTTAAACAGAGCGTAGCGATTGCATCACGCCTGATCTGGAATCATCCATCAGAACAGCCCACTGTCACTGGAAGACATACGCACAGGTCTCGGCGCATAGATTATCATAACTCATTGAATTTACTCATAGCCCCCCATCTCTCTCCCTCTCTCTCTCTCTCTCCCTCTCTCTCTCCCTCTCTTCCCTCTCCTCCCTCTCTCTCTCTCTCCTCTCTCTCTCTCTCTCTCTCTCTCTCTCCCCTCTATCTCTTCCTCTCCACAGCACTGTTTTATTTGAGGATGTTGATATCTCTGAATGAGTCTCTTATGCATGCTATGAGCTGAACGCGTGAGGTACTGAAACTGAGCGTTTTTCTCCACGTGGAATAAGCGTGACTACCCTGTGTGGTGATGTTGTTTGGGGGAATCCCTTTCTCCCTGTGTCATATCACATGCTGATTGTCTGGTTATGTTGCTCCATTGACAATGTGAAATCTGAATCATTCACTGTATGAATATGTAGTGCAGTGTTAGCCCATGTGCACTTCACCTCCTCCACAGACAATAATGACGTCATCTGCATAGCAACTGCTATGGAACATGTTGTCAATAGCACTGCAGCAGAGGATGGGTGGTGACCATATGTTTCTCCACTCCAGTGTGTGTGCGTGAGGCATGAGTATGTATACGTGTGTGTGTGGTGGTGGTGGTGGTGATGGTGTTGGGTTGGGGTGGGGGTTTGCAGCAGAGAACGGGCACTAGTCGCACTAGAATAACCGCCGCCGGCAAGGGAGAAAATCCTCACGAACTCATTGTGCAGGTAATAAACCATTCAGCTGCTTGGACAACAAAGAGGACACCGTGAGAAGATTTATTCAGTGGCACAAGATCACATCGCACACATGAACTCTCACACCTCGCATCACACTTGCGCTCTCCCCATTGACTCTGCTATTTTTAAAAGCTCCAGCAGAGATATGAAAAGAGGGATGACACGTTTTTAATAGAAATGGGTGGATGAAAGGGTGGAGAGAGAGAAGGAGGAGTGAGATAGATGAAATAATGCCTTACTAAGAGAGCAGAGAAGGCAGGGAGGCTGGAAGGTGGGGGTAGGGAGAGAGGGAGAGAGAGAGAGAGAGAGTGGAACGAGAGAAGGATAGTGAGAAGAGGGAGAGAGTGAGGAGAAGTAGAGACAGAGGAAAGGAAGGAGAATGTCGGAGAGCGGGTGAGACAGTGAAGAGGAGAGAGAGTGAAAGAAGGTTGGAGTGAGAGAATGAGAGAGAGAGAGAGAGAGAGAGAGAGAGAGAGAGAGAGAGGGTTCCACATATGAGAACACTAAATCAGTAAGCCATGCTGGCAGGCTGTGTGGAGATACTAAGGCTGTGCTGAGGGGTTCCCCCAGTCTGCGCTGTTTTTCTCTGGAGAGCTGCTGAACCATGGAAGGGACCAGACACACACACACACACACACACACACACACACACACAACAATGCAGGCCAGAAGCAGTTAAGGACTGCGAGAAGCTGCTTCTCTTAGACAACATACCTTCATATGACACAATTTTTTCCTTTTTCTCCCTTTTCTTTGTTTTCATTCCTTTTTTTGCAATAATGACATCACAGTGAACAGTACGACCCAAATATATGACGTATGGTCTCAGTACGACCCAAGATCTCAGTATAGTATTACAAACGTTTAAGCTTCACATTGGTTAGAAAATTGAGAATAACATTTGAATTTTATCCAATTATCAAATATCAGCAGAACTGCCACAGATTGCTCTGTATGGACAAGAACGCTCCTTTCAGTAAATGTCCACAAGCTATTTTTGACTAAATTTAAATGTATAAATCTGTACTTATGATTTCTATCCAAGTGATCTTGCACGTCAGAAAAGATTAAGGATTATGGGCCAAACTTTCAAGATGTGTCTTCTCTCAAGAACTCTCTTGATATAAATGGATTTACAGAAACAAGCTTTTAGGTATGCTGTCCTGTCTGACTTTAAACCTTTAGGTAATTTGATTTAAATGTATTCTACACACAGCAGTGTGAACTAACATATATTTCAGAACTTTGCATTAGGTCTGTGTTTATTCTGTGCAGTTTGTCGGTTTGGAAGCGAAATAATTTATGTATGGCTACTTTCATGGACAACCCTCTGCAAAGTGAACTTTTCTTTCTTGGTTAAATACAAGACTAAAACTGGGAACTAGGGTCCATTCTGTGTGAATGAGCAAGGATAGGTTAATGGTGGTGTTAATGATAGGTTAATGGTGGTGTTAATGATAGGTTAATGGTGGTGTTAATGATAGGTTAATGGTGGTGTTAAGGATAGGTTAATGGTGGTGTTAATGATAGGTTAATGGTGGTGTTAATGATAGGTTAATGGTGGTGTTAATGATAGGTTAATGGTGGTGTTAAGGATAGGTTAATGGTGGTGTTAAGGATAGGTTAATGGTGGTGTTAATGATAGGTTAATGGTGGTGTTAATGATAGGTTAATGGTGGTGTTAAGGATAGGTTAATGGTGGTGTTAATGATAGGTTAATGGTGGTGTTAAGGATAGGTTAATGGTGGTGTTAAGGATAGGTTAATGGTGGTGTTAATGATAGGTTAATGGTGGTGTTAATGATAGGTTAATGGTGGTGTTAAGGATAGGTTAATGGTGGTGTTAATGATAGGTTAATGGTGGTGTTAAGGATAGGTTAATGGTGGTGTTAAGGATAGGTTAATGGTGGTGTTAATGATAGGTTAATGGTGGTGTTAATGATAGGTTAATGGTGGTGTTAATGATAGGTTAATGGTGGTGTTAAGGATAGGTTAATGGTGGTGTTAATGATAGGTTAATGGTGGTGTTAAGGATAGGTTAATGGTGGTGTTAATGATAGGTTAATGGTGGTGTTAATGATAGGTTAATGGTGGTGTTAAGGATAGGTTAATGGTGGTGTTAATGATAGGTTAATGGTGGTGTTAAGGATAGGTTAATGGTGGTGTTAAGGATAGGTTAATGGTGGTGTTAATGATAGGTTAATGGTGGTGTTAAGGATAGGTTAATGGTGGTGTTAATGATAGGTTAATGGTGGTGTTAAGGATAGGTTAATGGTGGTGTTAATGATAGGTTAATGGTGGTGTTAATGATAGGTTAATGGTGGTGTTAATGATAGGTTAATGGTGGTGCGCGAGCACGGGAAATGCTTTTTTGTCCCAGCGGCTGGGTGAGGTTGACTTTGTTTCATGCTTTACATATTCTGACCTGCTATGTGGGCAGCCATGTGTCTGGTGGTTTAGCAAACATAAAAAAATTACTTTTTATTTGCCTCAAGAGCACTGTGGTCTCAGAACATTCCTGTTAAAGGACTTGACACCATACTTTGGCCGATTGCTGACAGAAACTGAAGAATCCGTGCATTAGCGTCAGCTCTGAGTGACGAGACTCTGGTCCGCAGCATGGGGAAGAGAATGTGTGGTCAGAATCCGGGAGCTTGGGCTTGAGTGTGTACTGATGTGACGTTCCCACCGCTGTCTCTTGGTGGGAGGAATACCCATGTGTAAGAGTTATGACTAATGGTCCACTTGGCTGGGGAAAGCCAGGTGCATTTGCCATGCAGTGACAATTACCCTTGAGGGAGTGATGAAGGTGTGTGAGGACACACTCCCCTCAGTGCCTTCACCCATTCCACAGTGGGCACCATCTGGATAAGATCTCATATCTGTGTTTGTGGCACATCTAGTCCACACAACTTGATCATTCTGAGTATGCAACCGGCTAATGCTGCACAATGAATGTGTTCTCATAAGCTGTGATGATCTTGTGATAGTACTGATGTGTACTACAGAATGAAAAAGTCCTGTTCCGTGTAGCATATGTGTGATGGGAAAAAAAGCATCAAGCAATCAAAATCCATCAAAAACAAAAGTCAAACTGAAATAAGATAATTTTCCCGTTTGTTGGTTCCAAGAGGAAATCTTGCCATTCTGTTTGCTCTTTAGAACACCTGAAAAACCCATTTTCTTCTACTGCTGCAGTAAAAGTAGCTCAAACATCTTCAATTAAGTTAGTACAGCCGGGCTATGTTCCCATTCTGTTCATTTGTTTCTTACATCATTACAAGTAAGTGTTTTGTGAATAATTGGGTGATCTATTCACCACACTGTGTCCAGATTGTGCTGTGACTTCATGTTTCATCATTATATGGAACATGAAGTCAGGGAGAACAAATTGGCACTGTGAGTAAACACAGCTGCCGAGCAAAGCAGACTCCACCCTTCCTGCTTCAGACTCCACCCTCCCTGCTTTAGACTCCACCCTTCCTTCTTCAGACTCCAACCTCCCTGCTTTAGACTCCACCCTCCCTTCTTCAGACTCCACCCTTCCTGCTTTAGACTCCACCCTCCCTTCTTCAGACTCCACCCTCCCTGCTTTAGACTCCACCCTTCCTTCTTCAGACTCCACCCTCCCTGCTTTAGACTCACTTTTTGTTGGTTGGTTTTGCATTGATTAATCTTGTGCTTGGTGTCAATATCTGCACATCTTATTCTGTGTTCCTTGAACATCTGTCTAGCATCACAGAAAAACTGAAGCCTCTCCGGTAAAGAGCCTCTGCATTCAGTGCATCATGTCAGGTCCTAGTGTGTGTTTGAGGGATAAGCATTAGTTGTGTGTTTGCAAGGTGGACTTAGATGTGTCAGCACCCAGATACAATCACATACATACCCCATGTTGTACACGCTAAAGCTGAAAACATAACTAGCCAACATATTGCAGTGGGAGGCTACTTTAATTATATATATTTAAACTGTTAATTCACCATGAATTGGAGGATATTTTCCTTGCACCTTGATCCTTAGAGAGAGTTTTGCTGAGCTTGCATTAAAGGAGTCTGGCACTAACACTCTGGGGGTGTTTTCCCTTCTAGGACTTTGATGACTTCATCTTTGCTTTTTTTGCCATGGAGATGGTGATCAAGATGGTGGCGCTTGGCATCTTTGGCAAAAAGTGTTACCTTGGAGACACCTGGAATCGGCTAGACTTCTTCATTGTGTTGGCCGGGTAAGTCACGCCTGACAAAGCTTCCTGCAATGGTCTATAGCTCGACTGTCATCCCGAAGTTCTCTTATTTTAAGTGTTTAGGACTTTTAGTATTTAGGTTAAGTTTTTGGTGATGGAAGCTCTATGCTAACTGCAAACCCAGTTTTATTTTGAGACAATTATGTAAGTTGATGTCCTGCTGTTAGTAGTTTCTAGTAGATATATTGCACGTGCGAGGGGCTACAGTTTTGTTCCATGTGTGTGTGTGTGTGTGTGTGTGTGTGTGTGTGTGCGTGTGTGTTTGTCTGTGTTTGTGTGTTTAGCTATTTTATCTAAATGTAGTCATTCCTAATTAAAATGTTGAAATGAATAGTATGAAGGTCCTATATTGCCTTGTTATGCCTTTTGTAAGTAGACGTACAGAGGACTTATAACAACTGTTGTTTCAACCTGTGAATGAATGTCATGCTAGCCATAACCACCTATTCAGCACAAGGGATGCATTCACTCACTCTCTCTCACACACACACACACACACACACACACACACACACACACACACACACACACACACACACACACACACACACAGACATGGACACTTATGCAGAAAGTGGATGGAGGGTTATCTTGGCATAGAGCGTGCAAGCCCAACCGACACAAGCACATTTTCATTCCCTGAGGTGGTTGAGTCCTAACCAAGGCACCGTGTGCTGCCAGCTCCTCCTCGCAGACGGCTGACCTCACGGATCTTGCTGAGAGATACAAACGATGATGTGTGGCGAAATTGCCCCAGTAAAGGGAGCGTCTGGAAGGGTATCGAGGAGACATCAGACAAAGTGTGTACATAAGTGATCTGTGTGAGGGTGACAGAACCCTGGCTTCACAACCCTGTGGGCTCGTCTGGTTCTGTGCGGCTGTTAAGGGTTCAGGTCACGCGTTCAGCACGCGGGCGCCTTGGAATGAGCAGTGATGGCTGTATTGGATTATGCTTAGTCATGTTATCAGTATAGATGTTAGTCTCTTGATACTTAAAGCTGGACACTCAAAGATTTCTTTAAATGGAAGGATTTGTCCATTCAGTGAAAAAATATCGATTGCATTAAGTTATCTGTAACTTTATAGCTGTTTGAAAGAGTTTTTTGATTGCCTTACCAGTCAGCAAAATGAATTCCAAACACACAGGGTGCTGTCTGGTCTGTTAATTGGATAGTTAGTTTGAAGTAGCTGCACTTTATGCCTCTATGGACTGAGCAACTCACTGACACGATATAGCCACTTCTCCCAAGCTGCCCCTCCTGCTGTGAGGGCAGGATACTCGCGGAGAGCTGAAGGTTTGGTAGCTGCTCTGCATGCACGGGCTGGAGAGAAGTCCAGGCACGGGCAAAAAAGCCGTGTGAGGACCCAGCACTGATGGCCAAGGTATCGGACTCAGACACCAGCAGCTGCTTGGCAGACTGGGCAGAACACTCACCGCTCTCCTTCCCGGCCCGCGTGCCCTTTTGCTCTTCGCCAACGGCGCTGTTCGCTCCCAGGAGCATCGGCAAAGTGTGCCTGAGCTCAGAAAGCTGCGGTCGCTTCCTCATGAGCTCTGACAAGTCTGCTCGAAGTCAAAGAAAGCATAAAGCAAAGACGCTGGCCACTAATATGCATCCTTGCTCATCTTGGCAGGAAATGCTGGTGCCTTTCTGAGCGCGGTGGCATGAGATGCGTGTATAATTATGTATTGCAGATGTTGTTTTCACCTTGGGGGAGGTGAGATTGTTTGAGGACAGAAAATAAACTCATATAGTAAACTAGGTAAATTAAGTTTGACATCAGAAACAATATAATATTTCAAAGACTCTTTCGACTGTAGTTATTTTGTACTGAAGGCAAATGCAAATCAAGTGTCCTTGAAAACAGACAATGATCTATTTTTTTTTTACAGCATAGCTATTGTCACAAGTGCTTAATTTCAGCACATTTCTGAATGCAGTCTTTATCTTGAATATGATATACTGAAGTAGACAACTCAAGACTCAATTACTTTACTTAAAGTCTCTGTCTGTTTATGTCCATTTGTCTCTCTGTCAGTATGAGGTGCTCTCAGCCTATTTTGTCCCCGTCTCACACAGACTGGGGATTGGATATCCTGACAGGCTGTCTCTAAGCATAGACTCTCACACTGAGACAGACCCTCATCCCAGCTCCCCTCCCCCCACCCCCTTCCCCTCCCCCACTCGTGAGCTGGAGGCCACCAAGCCAACCTGAGGCCCTGATGTAGTCTTCTTCACAGGATTTAGGAGTCGGCCCTGTTTTTCAACATTAGTCACCCCCTCTCGCTCTTTTGACTTATTTATTTTTTTAGACACAGTATTTGTAGTGCTTCCTTGTTGTAAGAGATTCATAATTTGTGTAATGTCCTCCTTAGAGACTGTCTCACTCAGGCAGACAGCTGACAGTTGAAGGGTAGACATCTCCTGGTCATAGCGATAACAATGAATAACAATGATAACATCTTGTCAGCTTAATGGCTGTCATTCATGTCAAAAAGGCAAATGATTATCAATGCCTGCTGTGCCTCCCGGAATATTCCTAGCTGGACTATTTCACATCTTTAAGCAAAGTAGCTGATAGAATTTATAGTTTTGTAAGTAGTTTCTATTACTTCAGGTGGGAGAACAGAAACAGGTAGAGTAGCACATTTGGAGTCTTCCCTGGTCCTCTCAGCCGCCCTCAGACGCCGCCGTATGCTAGTTTTGTGTTCTTCCCTCAGGACTTGGTGTGTGTCATTGATTGGTATCACATTCATAGAAATAGTTTTGAGTTGAAATTGTGCCCAACTGCCAACATTGTGGGTGGTTTTGCTGCAGAAGCTGAAATGAACTATTTGAGATCCCCCCCAATGTCCAAAGCATCCCTGCGGTTGGAGGGAAGGAACCTGGCTAAAGCCAGAGAAAGCAATCTGTAATTGCTTCTGCTGATCAAGTGGAAACCACAAAAACACTCCTAATATCGTTTCTTCCCCAGGCCAGACTGGTGCTTTTGGTAAGACAATAGAAACTTGAGGAATGCTGTTTGGGCAGAGGTACTGATGGCATTACTCTCAGTTCATTGCTTTCATCTGAGAGCTCCTTCATCTCATATTTGTAGTTGGTGGTGTCTGCACTTTCATAGGTACTTACCAGATGGCTAAGCACTGCTCGCACATCGATTGGACTGCTGTTGTTTTGGCCATTCTGTATGGAAACACAATCTTATCACAAGTTTACCTGAAGAAAGAACAGATGTTTATTTTGCTTGTCGTGATGTTTTCATTATGTAGTAAATTCTGAGAAGCTGTTAAAAACACAATTTTAATAATGTTTCAGAAAGGCAGTGCTGTCTGGTGACCCAATTCTCCCACATAATAAATACAGTTCAGGTCAAATGCCTCCATCAGTTAAATGCTGACATATTGCTAATAATCCCACGGTTGCTCTAATCTGTCACTGTTTTTCATGAGACTTTAAATGCCTTCACAGTAGTCCTGTACCAAAAAAGACAGATAACCGAATCGAAGATCACATGCAAATGCCCCTTCTCTCTGATTCACTGACATCCCTGGACTATTTCCAAATCTGTGATGTGCAATAAAAAAGGGTCTCTTCAGGGGAATGAGACATGGGCAAACTCCCCATGAACAAAGGCCATCAAATATTTTCCCAAGAAAAAAAAAACTGTAAAAGGTCTTTCTTGTATATTTTCTTCCTTCCCTCTGGTCAAGTCCTGTTTGACCAAGGCACACAGCAAAGATGGCGCCTTCCCCCCGGACCCTTGCGTTAGTCTCCATAAGTGTTATTATTGCTCAGGACGTGCGTTTCGTCAGAAAATACTCGCCACGTGGTAGCCAGAGATGAACGTATACAGACGGGAACATGGCAGAGACGAGAATGGCAAACCAGCGTGCAGGGGGGTTGCCAGATTCATGCATCCCCCTTTCTTATGACACACTCTGTATCGCTCAGTCTGCTGTGACCTTCCTGTATACCTCAGCCCAACCTTAGATGCACAGATAGGTTGGAAATCACGCTGATGTTGTGGAAAGGCAGAGTTTTGTAGCCACTCAAACCTGGCTCGGGGCAGCTCATCTAGTTTTGACTGTAATCAATCAGTCCTGTTCCATTAAGAACAAAACAGTAGCCCCTGGCTGCCGACCTGTCGCAGAGGCAGTAGTTAAAGGGGGTTAGGAAAAGTGTTGAGAGCAAGTCTAATGTGGTTTAAATGCCATATGTTAATGTGTTTATTAAATAAGGTGTGATCTAAGCTTTCATTTGCCCTTGGCTTAAGTGCTGCATTTCTGAGGGAAATGTTGTACATCAATCAAAAGTGTCAGCTGTTGTGTTATATGAAGCTGCTTGTGAAACATTCGAGAAAAATGTAGACTGGGAGAATAAGAGATGAGAGTGACCCGTGGAAAAAAGAGTAGAGGCAATATAAGGACAGAGAGGGAGAGTGTGTTTTATCTCCACATCCGAGTGTGGGTGTGGTGAGGTGAGTCTCTTCTGAAGCTCGCTTCATTAAGCTGCCAGGTGGTGGAAGCCACCAAGCCCTGACTGAACTCAAGCCAGAGTGTCTGCTTTGAAGGCAACAAGGGACAGAGAGAGAGAGAGAGAGAGAGAGAGAGAGCGAGAGAGCGAGAGAGAGTGTCAAATTTATTCTGCCTCTTCATGTCAGCTAAACAGCCATGTTTACTGCTGCATGCAATATGGAGCGGTTTGTAGCCCAAAGCAGCAGTGTCCATGTGCTTCCTCTCAGTCTGCTCGCGACAGGGCACGGCAGATCCCAGCCTGGCCCTCCACGCCAGCACCGAATGGAGCGGATTCCTTGCGGATCCTGAAGGTCAGACTTGTTTAGGGTCCCGCTACCTTGTCCTCCTCATACTTTTCCTATTATAGTGCCCTCCCTGCTGGCACTGTGTACACTAAGTACAGTCATTGTTGACAGTGTGGCCATTGTTGTCAGGAAACGGAGTGATTCTGGCAAAGAGAGCCATCCTTCACTCGAGCTATGCCATATACAAACAGATAAGAGACGGCCAGGTTAGGCCCTGGCTATCCTGCAGCCCGGGGCCAGACACTTCACAAGGCGTTTTGTGTTTACCTGTGTGTGTGTGTGTGTGAGCGTGCTTGTCACGGCGTGTGTGTCGGGGGACATGAGGGACTACACAGGTCTGGCCGTGCGCCCGTGTCATCATTCACGGGTTTTTGTGTTTATTTGTGCTCCTATGGTGTATATGTGGAAGGGGGTCAGACGCAGGAGTTTGTTGATGATGTGAGCGCTCGTGCAAGACGCTCCTTCGTGCTGTTTAGTCCTGCTCTGGCCGCCTCCTGTTCGCCTGACGGGGCAGCGGGAGCTCTGTCAGGAGTGTCCTCACGCAAGTCCCCAGCTCAGACACAGCCTGTCCTCTGTCTTTGTCCCAGCATGCCCCCTGCTGTCTTCCAGCTTTCCCGCCCTCTCTCCTTGCTCCACCACCAGTCTCCCTCTCCGGCCGCCCCGGCACGCCGTTTCCCAGCAAAACCCACTTTTGTTTTCCGCCTCTTCTGATATTTTCATGTTTCGTCCTTTCCCATCCCTCCGTTTTTAGCTTTAGTCACCAGTGTTATTATTTTTCTAGTCCAGCCACCAGCTGGTTTCCATCACGGCCAATCAGTGCTCTCAAAGCTGCTCTGCAGATTTCAGGAGCAACAAAACTGGAAGGCATTTCTTCCGAGCCATGCTTGCTTAATGGGCCTCGTACTGTTTGCACATCGCCGTCATCACCGAGTCCGCTTATGATCTTGGGCGTATGAAACCCGTCGGAGGTGCATCACACAGGTCCAGTGGGTACATCACACCTTCTCCATGTATTCTAGTATATAGTATAGAAGTATAGTATTATACTGTCGGATGATTTTGTCAGTTGTGAGTAATCGGTTATACATGCTTGCTGGTGCATAGACACACAGAAGGTTTGTCGGCTAGGAAAACAGGGAATTCTTTCCTGCGCCTCCCTCCAAAGTTCACATGTGTGCTACAGCTGTGCGTGTGTGGGTGTGCTTACGTGTGTATGCGTGTGCATGCTGGTATGTGTGTATTGTAGGAAATTTCAGTTCATTGGCCTCTATTGGATGCCTTGCTTTGATCTAATCGAAAGGGATCAAAGTGAGCACACAGCTCCATGGGGAAGTCTGGGGATGGGGCCCTCATAGAGCCCTCATAGGGCCGTCATAGAGCCCTCATAGAACCCTCATAGAGCCCTCATAGGGCCATCATAGAGCCCTCATAGAGCCCTCATAGGGCCGTCATAGGGCCGTCATAGAGCCCTCATAGAGCCCTCATAGAGCCGTCATAGAGCCGTCATAGAGCCGTCATAGAGCCCTCATAGAGCCCTCATAGGGCCGTCATAGAGCCCTCATAGGGCCGTCATAGAGCCGTCATAGGGCCGTCACAGAGACGTCCTAGAGCCCTCATAGGGCCGTCATAGGACCCTCACTACAGTTGGGTCTCCTCATAATGTAAACTCTTGAATAAGGGCTCTCTATAAATGAAGGTGAAAATGCTAGAAAAGAAACTGGTATTACCTGGAATTAGTCATTTGTAGATGATGTAATATTATAGTTTGACATTCTCCTTGACGGCTAATTTCCTCCCCCGTGCATTTGTAACATTGTATATGTCATAATGTTGAATTACATCCACTGGAGCCATGCCAGAAGCTTACACCATTATTTCTTATGGTTCTCCAGCCTTGTCAGTAAAAGGATCATGGTAATATGGGGTTTAACAACGATGTCCTGGAAATTTCATAAGGACCCACTAATGTGGTTTTGCTGTAGGGCTTTGTGTGATGAGCACTTTGTGACGGACATTGATTTATTCATGTGCGTGTTTACAGGATGCTGGAATACTCCCTCAACCTGCAGAACGTCAGCTTCTCGGCCGTCCGCACTGTCCGGGTGCTGCGGCCGCTGCGAGCTATCAACCGAGTGCCCAGTGAGTACTCCCACCACTGCCTGCCACTGCTTGAAATGTAGATGTACTGATTTGCTCCACACTAATGAATCTGAATGTTCAAAAAGGTTGGTTCCTTATTATTATATCCAAAAGAATGTGATTCTTAATTTTACAACTCATTGACACTTCAACGTAAAGCAGCTGTTGTGTTTAGGTGACATAAATAAAACATTGTCCTGCAGCATATTTGCACAATATTGATTCTGTGCTTATGAAATAGAATGCACACACATGTGCACACACTCAGGCACATGCACACAAACGCACTCATTTCTTCGTTTGACATCAAGTGATGAAATGTGGCTCCTCGGTGGTGGTACACTAGCGGCTCCATGTCCAGCCGCTCAGCAGGTCTCGTGTGTGTCCCAGACTTACTGTGATCTATGCACACACACATACTGTCGCACACACGTACATGCTCAAACAAGCACACTTACAGATCCAGGGGGAAGAGTGATGTCTCTCTGACACACACACACACACACACACACACACACACACACACACACACACACACACACACACATGTGGCAGTGAGGCGAGGGGCAGGCTATTTCCTATTCCTACTCTTTGTTAACTGATTTAATCGTCCTCCATGCCAAGGAGATCCCCACTTTTCCCTTGTCTTTAATTTCACAAGGAACCTCATAATGTAAATTCCCCTAGAGGGCCCTTGAAGTGAGAGTGTACCGTTTTACACAATGGGAAAGTTCATTTAAAACGCTGCATCCAGTCCTGGGATGCGGAACTGGGAGAACGTTGTGGGCTCGGATACGCCTGACGCTCCTTTCTGGTCCTCTCATGTGCCACTTTGTCTTGCTGGGTCCTGCTGGGAACTCTCAGCCCCCCTCCACTGACACACAGATTGCATTTCTTATAAACATGGTGCCTTTCCTAACATCTGTCAGCGCAGCCGGAAACAGAAGCGTCCGGTCTGAACAAAAAAGGGAATCACCGTTGTGGCTGTAGGCTCAGGGATCCCGAGGTGCCTTGGAGGGCTGATACTGCCTGCTGTTGTAGAACACGCGAGGAGGAGAGGAGAATGTTCCTCTCAGCATTAACACATAATTAGGCCCTGCGTCAATCATAAGCACAGGCCAGGCCCGATGGAAGCAGGCAGACTGATTTATTATTCGAGAGTTACCTGCGCTGTTGAGCCACTTAATGGTGGGTTTAATTTGAACAAAATGATATCTCGACCTCACCTGCTGGGTACTGTTATTTGGGAAATGGGAATTGTCTCCGTGGCTTTTTTGGTGATGATGCTGGATCACATTTGTCATTTTCTACTTATTGTAACAGCCTTAATCAAAACATGTGGCAGTGTAATAGATGGCAAACTCACAGCATCCATCACTTGTCTGTGGAGCTCAAAACTCAAACTTTTTTTTTTCATTTCTTTGACAGGAACACAGCCCGCTAAGTGGTTGATTTATTCGGCACTCTCCCTACACACTCACACACCCCCACACTCCTCTCTCGTCATCCCTAAGATGTCCCCTTGATCAGGGCTCTTCTGACTCGCCCCATTCAGAGTATTTCACGTCCCCCTCTTGTCCTTTGTTGCTTCTCATCCTTTATTAGGTTTTTGTTTTTGTCTGGTTTAATGTACTTCCTGTCCTGTTCTTCTCATGTCCTGTGGTTTGATGGATGAACCCATATGGACATGAGAACCATGTCCCTCGCAAATCAAAATCCCACACAGAATGTGATGAGCTCTCATTCCTTTTCTGGATATTCGAGAGATGATTTTACATCTTCAAACACACGGATCTTACTTAATATATTTAGAATCTGAACAGACCTGGACATACCAGCATCAAAAATGGATTTCTATATGTGTGCAAATTTGGAGTCTAAGCTTGGTTGCCCTCTTTGGTCGGCCTAATGTTCTCTGGTTATGGGCTGCGGTGCAAGTCTCAGCGAGAGGGAGAAGAGCCACTGACACACGGTGCTGAGAAGCGAGTTGACGTCTGCAGCATTATGGAGATGAGGATTGCGACGGGAAAGAACAAGAGCTGGAGCACAGGGGATTATGGGAAGTGACATAGATGCAGATTCCTTTGTACACTCAGGCTTTTAACCATGGATGAAAAAGTTTGTGTTTGAAGGGGTTGTTGCAAGGCCAGATTAAAAAGACCAATTAAAGCCACTAACAGTTGGTTGGCAGTTGGGTGTTTTAGTGTGACGTAACAATGCCGGTAACTGAGTCACTGTCAGGTGGATGAGTGAATGTGCTCTAGAAATATTGCAGCTCGAACACAGAAATGGCAAGTAAGTACATTAGATAGTCAGTGGGTTGGCAGGCTGAGGATGAGATTGTACATATGAAAACCAGTCCAGGAGACCGTGAGGGCCTGTGTGTGTAGCTGAGATACAGAGATGAACACCAGGACGATCAGATGAAAATGCAAACGAGAAGTGGAATATTGCGTAGTTGATGGTGCTACTAACAAGGTTCACTAACCCAAAGAAAAGCTGATTGATGGAAGTTGGGTAAAGTGAGTATGTGAATCAATAAGTGATTATTGCTGGTGTCCAGTGTATGAGTCATAAGCACATCTGTTTTACTTCTTAATTAATTTTGCTAAGAGAGAAAATGGTGTACTATGCCCTTTGCCAAAGCATAATGAATTAGGGTTAACAAGGCTGGGCTCTTTGTTATTGGTATTTGGGTGTCCTGTCAAATATAGGCAGGCCTGTTGGTCCCACCCACAGAGATAAATGTAGTGATTTTAAAGGCCTGGCTTTAGATCCCAAACATAGGCAATGGTTCCTCATTCACAGGCGTTTGTAATGTTAGTCTTTTTCTTGTATATGGGACATTAAAGGGCACATTATCCCAAGGGTCTCGTTCCATCACAGCTTTGGGGCCAGACCAAGGCTTCCTGGTGGAGTTGAACCCCAGAGAATGGTTTTCAAAGAGCATGGAAAAGCTACGGAAGGCTCCACTTCTCAAGATAATGTTTTCTGATAGTTTAGCCACGTGTTGAACACTAAGACTGTCCTCTAGTGTATCTTAGATATGAAATATTCTAAACTGAACTAGCTTAATAAGAGACAAGGTATCCTCTAAAAATGTCCATGAGATATCACTTGTGTGTCTAAAGCCCCGATATTGGCAGCTTATATTATCTGGATGTCTATCCTATGTATTCTAATGTGAGACACTTGTGAGACACTTGTGAGACACTGCACTTGTCTGTGCAGTATCTTGATGCCACCTTGTCCAGATTTGGTATGGTAATGTTGTATAGTAGTATATGATCAGGTTTCAGGTATTAAGAGGTCAAAATAATTAGAAAATAAGTGTAAATTGTGTAATATTTTTTCTTATTATGCAATCTACATTTATTGTCTAATTTTCATTATTTGAAAATCCATCCAGCTTACCAAACCTTGGGTATCATTTAATGAAAAAATGGATTTGGTTGATAGGAGGAATGATTCTTAGTCCCTTATGATCTTTCACAAATGAAAAGGAAATCCATTTATATTGAAAGCTTGCAGTGTCTTGTATTTTACTGCTCTTGTTATGTGAGTATAAACATGATGTCTTCACTACAGAATCACTGAAGGGGCGTAGCTGCTCTCTTGGTCATAGACAGTCATGTGTGCCACAGAGATCTGGTGCTCATGAGACTCTGCCTTTACATATTCAGTGATTTACTGTTTGAGTAAATCTGTTATTGGTGTCGGTGCTGAGCTGAATGTAAAAATGTATATAGATTCTCAAGCTTACTGCAACAAATAAGACTGCACTGAAATTGTGTTTGGGAAGAGAGTTTATTCATGTCTTTACAATTGTATTGTGGCATTTTACTGATTATGCCCTTAAACGCTAGACTACATTTCTTAATTATTTCCCAAGAAGTCCATTATTACGATATTTCGGCATCATCAGGTTGCTGTACTTGGGAGCAGTGGATTTACAGGTCCAGACCCGCCCCTGCACCGACAAGTGGGAGATGCGGCCCAGCGCCACGCTAATGAGTCCCGCAAAACCCGAGCGTGGAGACGACAGGCGTTTCATCTTGCGAGACGGATCCGTCATTGTCATGCGTTTATTTTGCCTGCTGATAACGCGCTGCTGCAGGTTGTCGCTTCCTCTCCCTCCAAACGTGCAAACCACAGACCCCTGCGGATGTTGTCCGTACTGAGTGGAGCCTGGCAGTGCCTCGTGCACCATCCTCCTCCTCCGGCTGTTCCTCGCTCAGCCCTCTGCGGGAAACCATGGTCATCATTTATACTCTGCTCGCCTGGTTTCACGCAAGGCAGTACAGTTCAGCTGCGCTGCACCCACAAGGCCACTTGAAGATACTACACTAGCCATCTTTCCTCCGCCGATAGCTTTATGGCCCTCATAAGCTCGTGCTTGCGGTCCACGGTAGGCCCTTTATGCCGAGGATGCGTAGAATTGTGGGCGGAGTTACTGAGCTGATACAGAGGACGTTCGTTTTAGGCCTATGAGCTGTACCCTCCCTTGCGGTTGTATTGTTTGTGTCCTTTGGTGCTGCGTGTTGCTGTCCTGACTCCCCTCGTCCCGCAGGTATGAGGATCTTGGTGACTCTCCTGCTGGACACGCTCCCCATGCTGGGAAATGTGCTGCTGCTCTGCTTCTTCGTCTTCTTCATCTTCGGCATCGTCGGGGTGCAGCTGTGGGCGGGGCTTCTGCACAACCGCTGCTTCCTCCCTAAGAACTTCTCCTTGTAAGTGTCCCGCGCAGTTTCACCCAGACAGTTCACTGTTAGGCCGCATGTCCAGGTGCCTGGTTTTGTCTTCCATTTCACCGTTTTTTTGCAATGTTCTCCCACATCATGGGGGGTTTAACAAGTATTCAATAATATTGGTCAGTTTGTTTATCCTCACTTCCCCCTCCATTTGGTAATTCCAGGCCAATCAAAAGTCAGCAGGCAAAGTCAAATACACAAAGTAGAGGTGGAGGACAGTGTAGTGCAATAGAAGAGTCCAGTTTGTGGTGAACAGGTGGCAGCCCCAGTGTCAAGCAGTGTAAATAACTTACTGAAAAAAACACAATGAAGCAAAAGGGATGTGCTGAGAATTATTGAAAGAGTTGAAGCAATGACAATTAAATAGAAAGATGAATTATCAATCCCAAATTAGGGTCTCATTTTTAGAGTTGTGTTTCACAGTATGAAAATATGAAAATGTTACTTAACCAAAACATTTCCTTGTGTGAAGAATAATTGTGCTTACAACATTTCTAGCATTGTAACCCTGCAAAAAATCTTGTAATAAAAAATCACTGAATAAAGGAGCAGAAATTTGAAATCATGGCTTAGCTTGAATGAATCCACTGCAACGCAGACCCTGGCAAGAAGGGGCACATGTGCAACATTAGGCTAATCCTAAAATGCTAAATTACTATTAAAAAACACATTTTTTGGGCCAGGAGCCCAAAAGGGCCCCGGTCTGTCCCCCAGTATATAATTGAAGCTACTTGTGTGCCTAATTGGCTATGTCACTTTTGCTCTGAGGTGAATTCCTCTTGACAGACAGCCCAATTATCCTGTGTCAGGGCAAAGCCCCATTAGGGCTAGGCCCTGCCCAGCTCTGGCTCCTCTGGAGGTGGTTAGCGCTGATCTCTCAGCAGGCTGACTGCTGCCTAAATGGGTGTTTGGCCAACACAAGAAATACTGCAGCTGAGGTAAAGAGGCGTGGAGTGATGCAACCTCGACCTGTGCTATCTGCCCTGGACATGTAGCACCACAAAGCTGCCATTTCATAGTCTGCCCTCCACTCATCACCAGATTGGTCTTCGTCTTTATCTCCCTCAAATTCCTTGTACTTTATCTTATGATTCATATCTGATTATGGGAGTGATAAGAGACTTCCACCCCATTATTCCTTTGTGACACCAATAAATAGAAAAATCCCATTTTCAAGGCAGTAGTTCCAGACCGTCCCCTCCTATGACTGCTCAGTGTCCACATCATAATCCACTTCCCTGGTCGTAGGTTCCAAGACATCAGCGCCGTATTGCAACATATATATGTATATTATTCCCCATTTGAAAATCTCTGCCCATCAGCCCTCAGACCCTGGATCTGCACGACTTCTACAAGACAGAGAACGACGACGAGAACCCGTTCATCTGTTCGCAGATGCGGGACTCTGGCATGCGCCAGTGCACCTCCCTCTCCATGTTCAACGAGGAGGGCCTGCAGTGTAAGCTGGGCATGGGCGCCTACAACAGCACCGACAACACCACCTGCGTCAACTGGAACCAGTACTACACCAACTGTTCCGCCGGGGGCAACAACCCTTTCAAGGGCGCCATCAACTTCGATAACATAGGCTATGCCTGGATTGCTATTTTTCAGGTGGGTCTCGCACGGGATTATTGCCTCGTGTCATGTGACTTGAGCAAACACTGCCACAGATGCTGAAGGCGTGCAGGCGCGTGACAGTGTGACACTGACACAGGGTGGCACTGCAGTGCAGTTTCAGCCACTCACACCCCCGTTTGCAGCGCTTTCAGTTTGACACTTCATTCTGCATTCAAATATCAGAACCTCAGCACAGACTTGGGATTTTTTTAATGCATTAGTTCTATCAGTGGATGGCATGGTGGTGACAGTCCCAATTAACGTCTTTATATCTCAAAGCAATGATAAAGTTTTTAATTTTTTTCCTGTATCTCCATATGCAGCCCTTGATTTCAGTGTCATGTTCTAGTCGCACCTAGGGGCCGGCGAGTCTCTGAGGGAGTGCTTGTCACATTTTGGAAACAAATCAAAATGGAAATTATTAAATATTTAGGAACCTGTCATGTACTAAAGACTGAGAGGGACTGAAGGCTCGGTGTTCGACAGCCTGGGTTCTAGACGCTTAATTCACTCGCTCCCAAATGAATTAGTTGCCTGACAGCTTCTCCACCTGCTAGTGAGCTCAGTGGTGGCCTGGAACTGTAGAAGTGTTTCTCACAGGATTGTCACAGAAGTGACAGACGGAACAAAGGGAGGAGAGTGCGGCCCTGGCCGCGGATGTTTCCTTCAGCCGACAAGGCCTTGAAGACCGTCCTGGGGAGGGGGGAGGGGGTAGGTTTCACCACTGCTTAATGATGCGTGCTCCGATCAGAAACAACAGCAAACACAGCTGCGGCAGGCTGGGGTTTCACGCCGCTACCATGCGACCTTTTGTGCAGAATGCTTCTCTTGTACTGTGAAGTTAGCGAGGAATTGTGCGTAGTATTGTTTGAAAGTTGAGCCTGCTCTGTTCTCTGTTTCACCCCACCCCCCCTTTTTTTTCTCCTCCATCTTGTCTTCCTCTGCAGGTCATCACTCTGGAGGGCTGGGTGGACATCATGTACTTTGTGATGGATGCACACTCTTTCTACAACTTCATCTACTTCATCCTCCTGATCATAGTATGTGTTCATCACTTCTCACATGACTCAGATCACACGGCAAGGAAGCGCCAGTCCCCTGTTAGCCAACATACAATACTGTTAGTCAACATACATCTCTGTTTGCCACAATGAAGGTTTGTTCTCAGTGTGTTATAATTCATGCTCAAATAGAGCTGCAGAAGATGTTTAATACCGGAGAGCATTTTATACCTTCACAATGTCTCCTAAATTGTTACAGTACTGTGTAAAAATAAACAGTTATTTCAGAAGAAACACTTGCTAAAGTAGATAAAGTATGTGCTAAGGGCAGTACAGAATTTTATTTTTCTGTGAAGGTTACCTGTAAAGTAATGGGTGTAATACTGAATGCTCAAGTCTCATTCTCTGCCCGAAACTACTTTGTTGGTCTGTTCTGAGGCTGCTAAGAGACAGTCAGGGAGAAGTAGTGACAGTTCTGTTGCAAAGCTTCAATGTTATGAGCTTTTGATTATGAGTAGAACTGCATAGTATTGTGTTCATGGAGACCTTCGAAAAACTGAGCTAAGCAATTCTTTCAAAATCTGAAACTGCACATATAACTTAATAATCATTTTCCTTGAATAAACTCATGCCATTCCTCTGCTTTTCTTTCCCTGCTCTTTCTCTCTCTCTCTCTCTCTCTCTCTCTCTCTCTCTCTCTCTCTCTCTCTCTCTCTCTCTCTCTCTCTCTCTCTCTCCCTCTCTCTCTCTCTCTCTCACTCTCTCAAGGTGGGCTCCTTCTTCATGATTAACCTGTGTCTGGTTGTCATAGCCACTCAGTTCTCTGAGACAAAGCAGCGTGAGAGTCAGCTGATGAAGGAGCAGAGAGTTCGCTTCATGTCCAATGCCAGCACTCTGGCCAGCTTCTCCGAGCCGGGCAGCTGCTATGACGAGCTCCTCAAATACCTGGTCTACATTGTGCGCAAGGGTGTGCGGCAGCTGGCCCACCTAATACGTGCCATCGCCCGCAGGGCGGGCCTCAGCGTACGGGCCTCACCCACCATGGACGCCACGGACGCCAAGAGGCGGCGGCAGAAGCAGCGACAGGGTTCCATCCACCACGTCGCTCACCACCATCACCACCACCATCACCACCATCACCACTACCATCTAGGCAATGGGAGCATCCGCCCTGAGGCGGGCGTCCGGGAGATAGAGGCCAGCACGTGGAGCACCGGCGTCAACCGTGCGGGTGCGGGTGCGGGTGCGGGTTCTGGGCGCCTCACGCTACCCGCCATCTGCCCTCTGCTGCCTGCCACCTCCTCCATCTCTGGGCTTCTGGGCCCGGAGTCGGTCCACGGCGCGTGCCCTGCCACATGCTACTTCGAGCCACTGCGTTGCGTGCCCACCCCGGGGCCCGCTGCACTGCAGGCTTATAAAAGGAACTCGGTTCCTTTTGCAGCACCAGTGCATAAGAACTACCCCACCCTGCAGCCCTGCCTGCCCCTGGAGCACCTCAGGCAGAGAGCCCTGGACCCTGGAGCAGCAAGCAGCACAGCCAGCATGCTGACCAGCCTCAACATCCCCCCCAACCCCATCAACACCTCCCAGAGCCTGCAGGAGACACAAGGCCCTGCAGGTACCTGAGCAAAATAGATTTGTTGCTGTTCATTCCTTTGTTTTTAATATTTCTTATTATTAAAATTTAAATTATGATTTCATTTTCAGGGAAGGTGCCCTGTAGGAAGCTCTCTAACACCAATTGCGGTGGCTCAAACTTGGATCCTACTTTGACCTTTGACCCAGAAACCTGCCCGTATTGCACCAAGTCAGGAGCAAATGACTCAGAAGGCATAGAGGCGAGCGAGACCGTCGACTCGGACAGCGAGGGTGTGTATGAGTTCACTCAGGACGCCCACTACAGGGACAGCAGGGACCCCGACCGGAAGAGCAAGTTTAAGCTCGGGGCCCGTGCAGCGAAGGTCGTGCATTTCTGGAGGCTGGTCTGCGACACCTTCCGCAAGATCGTGGACAGCAAGTACTTCGGCCGGGGCATCATGATCGCCATCCTCATCAACACACTCAGCATGGGCATCGAGCACCATGAGCAGGTGAGCGTTCTTCAGCCTCGGGCTGCTAACATAACCGAGCGAAACCCCTGCGGGGCTGTACTCCCCCTACAACTCTGCTCCTGCCTGGTGCCGTGACATGTCTGGCGAAGATGTGTGACTCTGACCTCAGACCAGTTTAGCTGGGTCAAATATAACTTCATAGCTCTTTGTCACATCTCTTCCTGTTCTGCGGCATGAGGAGATGATGCGGTGAAATTGGGTTGGGCACGTTTCTTGTTCTGTGGTGTCCTGCTCACAGGGTCTGCTCAAGACAGATAGCAGGAGCTTGTGCATCTCTCACACGTTTAATGGCCCTTGGCCTGACACATGGCCATGAGATGAATGGTCCTTCTTTACATGGTGAAAGAGGGATGAAGGTGTATGTGTCAGTGTAGAATAACAGTACAGGTGTCTGTAATATATGGCCTATATTTAAAAGTTCAGACAACACAATATCTCGCCCTCTCAGAGCCTCCCTGGAATGGGATTCACTCTTCACTCGTCTGTGGCAGCAGCCCAGTACCTCATTCCACCAGACTAGAGTCAAGCTCTCAGTAATTGTACCCAGGACACAGCGGCACAAGACTTTAACATTTCATAACAAGCCTGTTTTGTGTAAATCTATTTAAAGCCACCAAAAATATCAAAAATATCATCCAGCCTACACGAAGTTTGATAGCAAATTGTTAACAGGAATCCAGCTTTGTGTGCAGTCCTATCCGCACGCCATCAGCGGTTTTCTCTCTCCCTGCCCTGTGTGCAGCTTTTCCGGAGGGTTGCGGAATTCCAGGCTTTTCACGCATCTTATGGTCATGTTGTTTACTGGAGGGGGAGTCGTGTGAGCCGCGCTGGCGGAGGAGCACAAGTGTGAAGGCTGATTTGATGAGAGGGGTGGCCGACGCACATCTGAAAGCCATCGCGACGTGTTTACACAGTCCGCTCGCGTGCCGTGCACTCTTCCAGATCCTTTAGGGGGCACGCACCGTGAGCTGTACACCGTGAGCTGTGCACCGTGAGCTGTACACCGTGAGCTGTGCACCGTGAGCTGTACACCGTGAGCTGTGCACCGTGAGCTGTACACCGTGAGCTGTGCACCGTGAGCTGTACACCGTGAGCTGTGCACCGTGAGCTGTGCACCGTGAGCTGTACACCGTGAGCTGTACACCGTGAGCTGTGCACCGTGAGCTGTGCACTGTGAGCTGTACACCGTGAGCTGTGCACTGTGAGCTGTACACCGTGAGCTGTGCACTGTGAGCTGTGCACCGTGAGCTGTACACCGTGAGCTGTACACCGTGAGCTGTGCACCGTGAGCTGTACACCGTGAGCTGTACACCGTGAGCTGTACACCGTGAGCTGTGCACCGTGAGCTGTGCACTGTGAGCTGTGCACTGTGAGCTGTGCACCGTGAGCTGTACACCGTGAGCTGTGCACCGTGAGCTGTACACCGTGAGCTGTGCACCGTGAGCTGTACACCGTGAGCTGTGCACCGTGAGCTGTACACCGTGAGCTGTACACCGTGAGCTGTGCACCGTGAGCTGTGCACTGTGAGCTGTGCACTGTGAGCTGTACACCGTGAGCTGTGCACTGTGAGCTGTACACCGTGAGCTGTACACCGTGAGCTGTGCACCGTGAGCTGTGCACCGTGAGCTGTGCACCGTGAGCTGTGCACTGTGAGCTGTACACCGTGAGCTGTGCACTGTGAGCTGTACACCGTGAGCTGTACACCGTGAGCTGTGCACCGTGAGCTGTGCACTGTGAGCTGTGCACTGTGAGCTGTGCACCGTGAGCCATGCACCCTGAGTCGTGCCCGCTCGCGCCTGCTTGAGGCCCCTGCCCAGTGGTAGGAGCCAAGCGGGGAGGAAAACGATGTGCCCCTTGGCAGCACACTGCCCTCCTGACGAACCACGCGGTACTCAGCTTCCCTGCTATTATGAGCGCAGCGTTTTTCTCTGGAGCCTGACGATGGTTTGCTCTCAGGTGAGAGAGCATTAATCATTCTCATCTCAGGCAGATGTATGAATCATATTTAACGAGCGCTGCTGGTGTAATGCCTGGAGTCACCTCATCAGGCACGTGAACTTTTGAACGCCGTATGATCATTGCCGGGGTTTCATAAGTGGACTGGCGTGCGTTTGTGTCTCGGTGCTGTGTGAGCGCGCTGGACCTGAAAGTAAGGCAACGTGAGCTCATGCGCTTCGCAGGCCCCGCCGAACTCCCGTGGCGTCGTGGTAGCCCGAGGGGAAGCAGCACACACACACACACACACACACACACACCGACGGTGTTCCCCTCCCGCGCGGGTCTCTCCTCCACCGTCTCTCCTCTCGCGGTTCTCCCCGCAGACTCTTTGGGAATACTGGCAGCGCGATCTGCCTTTATCAGGTGGACCATCTGGAGGAAGGGAGACGGGGCTAGAGGAGGAATTTGGATTTACAAGGTTACTTGGGTTCTTTGACCCAGTCGCGCACAGCAAATAAAACTTGACGCCAACCTGCCTAATTGCATCTGTTCTCTTTTACTGTCCTGGAGGTTTAATTGCTATTTCTCTTTTACAGCCCAAACCCCTCTCATCGCTGCTCTATCCACCCGTTTTCATGATTCACTCCTTGGTTTTGGTGATTTGCTCATTGCCTGTGTTTGGATTGTGGCCCATGTTCTCCTGTGGAGCATTATTTAAACTTGTGAAGCAGTTCAGAGACACATTCCTGTCTGAGCATTCCCTCTAACCTTTGACATCCTGCTCTTCTCTGTGCACTACATAGAGACGGACGTTTCTATGTTGTCTAAGTGATTACAGTTGGAGTTCATGTTGACATGGTGTGTGGTATTGTCCATTTAGAAAAAAAAATCAAATATTAGAAGGTCCCGTTAACCCTGAGCCCAGGGGACACACAGGGAGGGATCCAGGAGGAACCATCGGGGTTATTTAAGCCACACAAGACGGCCAGTGCTGTATCCTCCCAGACGCTCAACTGTGTTTCTTGGAGAGTAGGAGCATGTGAAGACCACTCCATCCTGCAGGTGAAAGCTCTCAAATCGAACCACACGGAAACTATTTCAAACTTGTTGCTAAGCAGAAAATCATGGTTTTTATTTTTTATATCTGGCTACGGATTGCATAGCTCATGAACTACATTACAGTTAACTACAGTTGATCTCTCTTATTTGTGTTTTTCTCTCATTTGTGTATTTCAGACATAAAGTAAAAAACAACAACACAAAAACCAGTAGATAACCTGTAGCTGTATTCTGTGTCTCTGGAGTTGATGTTATCTCGGCACAAGTCCATGTGATTGCAAATAATATTTTTTAAAATCCTTCAGATGTTGCACCATAGCGGCTGTTTGGTATCAGAGCTGCTATTATTGAATGTGGTGGTGCTGTTCACGTATCTGGAGAACACTGGGAGATTACGCTGCTCACTACCAGCCCAGCAGAACATCAATCAATCAATCAAAGTTTATTTGTATAGCGCTTTTCACAACACATGTTGTCACAAAGCGCTTTACAGGATTTAAAAGGTTAACAATACTACGGGTCCAGAACCCTAATGAGCAAGCCAAAGGCGACAGTGGCGAGGAAAAACTCCCTATGATGGTGGGGAATAGGAAGAAACCTCGGGAGAACCAAGACTCAAAAGGGAACCCATCCTCCATTGGGCGGCCCGTTAACACACAAATTACACAAAATACAGACAAATACACAAGTCACACACAAATCACACAATCAGACTAAGTAAAGGAAAAAATGAAAGTTCTGGGTTATGATATTGTCACTGTAAATGTCTGTTGATGAACGCCAGGCTTTCATTCCGTGTCGGAGCAGCGATGCTGGTATTGTAGGCTCCAACTGCAATGTTACTCTCCAAGTGAACCTCGGAGAAAAGATACGAGATGTAGTAACTATGTAACAGATTAATCAAAGGCCAAACTAAACAGATGAGTCTTTAATCGAGTTTTAAACATTGAGACTGTGTCTGAGTCCCGAATAGAGGCAGGAAGATTATTCCACAATTGTGGAGCCAGAGCCGGCCCTGACCAATGTGGTGCCCTAGGCGAGATTTCATCAATCATCGGGTTGATGTTGATTGTGTCACTATTAAAGAAACAAATAAAAAGCAAACGACTTAAATATTACCATATAACAAGCAATAAATATAAAGGTGTTGCACAAAAAATATTTTAAAATAATTTTACATAACGTAGTGCAGAGAACAACTTTTAAATATTAATAATAAATTTAAAAAATAAATTACAAACAACAACAACCACCAGTGCAAATCAGGGCAATTTGCCTACTGCAACATTATTATTTCAAAAGTGCATCCGCAATGAACAGAGGAGCATATGTGTGTTTTAGTATATATTTATTTTAAGCTAAGCTAATCATAGCACCTACTAGGATTGGGCAGTATGATGACAGTGGCGGTTTTCACTAAGATCATACAGAGGGGGAAAAAGCCACAATGATGATTGAGTGTTAGTTGTGAGTCAAGCGAGCTGGTTTCAAAGAAAAACACAACAGCTACAGATTGGCAACATTTTGGATTTGTTTCAAATAAAAATGAGAGACCATTGGAGCACGCCCCCACGATTCTAATTTGATAATATGATTGGTTGATAAAACTGCCAATCTATAATAAAAGCTCTCAATGTAAAAGGGCCTTTCTCTCTTACCTAGAAACAACGGTGTGAAATATTCTGATTGGTTGATTTATTTCACCGCTGAGGTTTTTTTCAAGCACAAGTACGAAAAGTGGATTTGAAAGACGATTTATAGGAAAAATACAAATTATTGGTGAAACGTTATTAACATATATTACATATAATAGATAAAGCATCCTTTTAAAGATCAATTAACTTTCAGAGAAGGCGTTGAAGTCCCTGACGCTTCGCCAATGGTATAGTGTTAATTCACCACCTATTACCATTATATTACCTGTTTTTCTGCCTTTTTGACGTCTTTACAGGGAGATGTCACTCACTCTGTGGTGTACAGAGAAACAGTAACGAGGTGCGCAGAGCGCGCGGGGGAGGGCGGGTTGGTGCGCGGGTGATAGGTGTCGTGTGTTGTTATTATAAGAATTATTAATTTGACTAATATTTTTAAACAATGAAATTATGATTATGTGGACTTTGCTTGGTTTCACATTTATTAATTGTTCATTTGTAAAAAAAAAAAAAAAAAACGCATGCTCGCGAGCGCCCCCCTGGACAGCCGGCGCCCCTAGCATTTGCCTATATCGCCTAATGGAAGGGCCGGCCCTGTGTGGAGCTTTAAAAGAAAAGGCTCTTCTACCTGCTGTGATCTTTTTGATCCTAGGAACAGTTAATAACCCTGCGTCCTGCGAGCGAAGTGAACGCGCTGGGTTAAATTGTTCAATAAGTTCACTAAGATAGTCTGGAGCTAAGCCATGCAGCGTTTTATATGTTAATAAAAGTATTTTATAGTCAATACGGAATCTAATTGGCAGCCAGTGTAATGACGATAGTACGGGACTAATGTGATCAAACTTTTTAGTTTTTGTTAAAACTCGTGCTGCTGCGTTCTGAACCAGCTGGAGTTTGTTTATCGATTTACCAGAACATCCAGCTAGGAGACTGTTGCAATAATCTAAACGAGAGGATATTAATGCATGGATTAGTTTTTCTGCATCACTAATATTTAATATGTTTCTAATTTTGGCAATGTTGCGCAAGTGAAAGAACGCTACCCTAGTTATATTATTAATATGTGTATCGAACGCGAGATCTGGGTCTATTGTGACGTCCAAGTTCTTTACCTCTGCTTATTATAGTAAAAGGTTATAGTAAAAGAATGTAGATTCAATGCTACATTATGTATCTTGTCTCTCGCAGCCCTAGACCCAACTATTATCAATTCTGTTTTATCGGGATTTAGTGCTAGAAAGTTACACGCCATCCAATGTTTTATCTCTTCTACACATTTCTCAATCTTACTGTTTGCGCCTAAATCATCGGGTTTTGCCGATAAATATAGCTGAGTGTCGTCTGCGTAGGAATGGTAACTGATGTCATGCTTATGCATAATCTCGCCTAAGGGTAACATGTACAGTGTGAATAGAAGTGGTCCTAGGACTGTCCCTTGTGGGACACCATATTTAACCTGCACAGATTTAGAGGTTTTATTATTAACACTTACACATTGGAAGCGGTCAGTTAAATATGATCTAATTTAACATCCTCACTGTTTTATATAGGGGATGATGCATCACGTCAACCCAGTATGTATCATGTATTGGGTGCAGTTTTAAAACTACATCCACTCAGGCTTCCTACTCGCACTTGGGTGGGGGGCTGGATAACCATAATGAAGCTTTTACATATTATGTTATCATAAGTATAGCTTTCAATAATTTACTATTATTCAGCATTATTCATTTGATTACAGTATCTGAAACGTTCAATCATCTTTCAAATCATAGCATACTAAAAAGACACAAAACCTTCCTCAGATCCCCACGTAACTGCAGACACGGTGTTCACATCCCCAGAGTAGAGCTTTGTACAGGACGCTGTGTGTCTACCTGTTCTCAACAACAAAGGTTCCTCATATAAAGTGCCTCTGTGCTGCTGGCGGGGAGGGTGTGGCAGCTCCGAACAGACCTGAGCCCTGTCGGCCGTCCTCGCCGTCAGCTTCAACAGCTTTTCCCTTTTATAGTCTCCTGATGAAACTCCTGTCACACTGCCAGAAGTGTGGCACCTGATGTCAGCCTCCCAGCTACTTGCAAATGCGTTTTTTATTTATTAAAAAAAATTTTTGGTGTAACTTTTTTTCGACGTTGTCGCCGGAGGCTCTGCCAGGGCGAGGCCGCTGCTCGGGGCCCTGCCGCCTGGCCGTGCTCTTCCTCCCTCCTCCTCGCTCCTCCTCGCCGCCCTGCTGGCGCTCTGCTGTGGCCGTGGTTATTGTTGCTAAGGCGGCTCTGGGGGGACGGTGCCGTCTGGTTTGCATCGAGCGCCTTCCTGCTGGCAGCGAGAACCTGGCGCTGCCCGCAGAGGAGTGTGGGCCGGCTGATTATTGCTGGATCCGAAGGCTCTTGGCCTCTAATCCTCAGATCAGGTGCTGGGGGTGTGATAAAAAAAAGAAAGGTCCGGAAGAGAGCGAGTGTGTGCTCGCCTGCAGGCCTCCGAGCAGAGGCGTTTCCCACTTTCAGGGCTGGTCCCAGGAAGAGCTCCCTCCGATATGTGCTGACTTGGTAACACGTTATTTTCAGTGGTCCTTTATAGATGATTAATAACATTCAGCAACATTGTCATGAATAAGACGAGAGTTTGGGTGCAATTATGATCAAGTTTCCTGAAAGGTGGAACATTTCAAGGATTGAGAATTGATTAATTGATTAATCCTCAAAATGTTCCACCTTTCAGTAAACTTGACTGTGATTCACCTCGTCTAATTCATTTACAATGTCTGTTTACAATGCCCAGGGTACCGTGGTATGTCTGTGCTCATACCCAGGGTACCGTGGTATGTCTGTGATCATACCCAGGGTACCGTGGTATGTCTGTGCTCATACCCAGGGTACCATGGTATGTCTGTGATCATACCCAGGGTACCGTGGTATGTCTGTGCTCATACCCAGGGTACCGTGGTATGTCTGTGATCATACCCAGGGTACCGTGGTATGTCTGTGCTCATACCCAGGGTACCATGGTATGTCTGTGATCATACTCAGGGTACCACATCGTCCCACTGTCCCACTGTATAACAATGTTCTCCCAGATGTACACAATACATTAGTAAAACCAGGGTGAACCTCTGCTGTACAACACTGTGCTCATCAGTCAGTGCTCCATATGGAGTGTCATCACCATCACGTAGCCCAGTGCCACAAGTGTTGGCTTAATAACATGAGCACAAACTGTGAGGTTTCAGACTCAGGAGAAGGCTGCAAAGCGCCCGTTAGACAGTCCTCTCTTTGTTGTAGACGGGTCCGATTAGGGGTCTGATTAGGGGTCTGCTCCACAGAATTTGGCTGTATAATGGAGCAGTGGTTGAGAATTGCTGGTGAGATATGACTCTTGAGAACAGGTGAGCTAAAGAGGGGTCAAGGCCTTCAGTAATGAGGGCTTTCCACATGTCTGGAAACGCTGGGTACTGAGCCTGAGCCTTAACTACACAAACACATCATGAAAGAAGATAAAGTCTCAGTTGAGATGGAGTAATGTTGTCTGCCTGTCTGTCTGTGCTGAGTGAACGTGTTCACTTTGAAAAGTGGTGTAAATTTTAATCGGCCTCGTCTTGAGGTAAACGAAAGAAAAAAGGAATCTAAAATATAAATGGAAATAGAAATAGAAATGGAAAAAATATCTTTTGAGGAAGAACAAAAATATCTCTGTGTAATTCGCTGCAGTAATTGCCCTTGGCTTTTCTTTTTCCTGGAAAAGGCTTCCCTGCAGGTTTGGGTGTTTTATGTGCTGTTTTCTTCTCACAAGTGGTCTTGATTTGAACGGAGGAGCCTCACCCTGTTTGGGGACCCAGCACACTCTCCTGCTGTGCAGATCGAACCCGACCCTGTGCTGCCGAGATCTGAAGGGCCGCTACACAACCCCTCCCCCCTGCCACATCCCCATCAAACACTACAGGAGCCAAGAGAGTGAGGCGCTCCGTGAACTCTGGGACAGCCGTTCACCATTCCCATCATTTAAATACCTTCAAATTACAACCAGTGTTATTGTTCTGTGTGAGCCAAAGCAGCTTAAAAAAAGCGTCCAGTTTCTTCCATCTGCACATTAGTGGCCCAGTTCATCATAATGCACCTACGACTAGCAGTCGATTTAATTAGATTACGATAAACTCAATTACCCACCAAGATTTTTTCATTTCATGCACAATATGTAATTATATTTGTCTCTCGGTACATTGCAGAAACAGTCATTGGGGGAAACTCTAAGTGTATTTTTCTCATTTAAGAGCTACAGAATAGCATAATTGTATAAGTTATACCTGTAAATTATTAGTCTGCTTTTAAAACCACCGCTATTGTTAATAAAAGAGTCATTGCATGCGTGGTAATGTAGTGTTTTGTTTTCAGGTGTTTAAGAGTGTGTTCATTAGGGCATCAGACCATCATGTTTGAGGAATGTCTGCGTTAGGTCTCATTATAACAACCGTAAAAATAGAAAGCAGAGCTGGACCATGTCCATATGCCTACACGCCTTGTAAAAAAACCTGGCTCACACTATCACTCCGCCACTCCAGCACCATCTCTGGTACTAGTGCATTCTCTCTGCATCAGGAAGGACTTGAACAGATATGTGTTGCTTGTGTTTTTTTTTTTTTTTAGTTTTTTGTTTTGCAACATGTAGCCATCCAAGTTATTTCTCAGCCGTGCTTTGCTAAAGAGTAAACGGAGAGGAGGGTGAACGCAGGGGCGACGTGTTCAGTCTGATTCACTGCTGTTGAGTAATCGTGCAATCACTATATGCAGCATTCATTTCTCTCTAGTCCACAACTAAAGGTACACGGGCCCTGAACCGGTACATGGCCACGTGTGTCTAACATGGAAATGATAACATTGGACCTGGAAGAGTTATTAAATGTGATCACTCATGTGATCAAATATGATTTCAGCATTCTGGAAAAGAACAGCAGCTCTCATAGGCACATGGGCAGAGCTTGGCACATATTCACTGGCTGTGAGTATGTGTGTCTACACAAGAAGATCAAGGTTGGCACAGGCTAGTGTTACATTAGGGTAACAGCATGGACTGGACACAGGAAGGATAAACACTCCTGTTATCATTAATGGTCTCAGATATATCAGTCTGTCTGTCTCTCTGTCTGTCTGCCCACCTGCCTGCTTAACTGTTTACCTGTGTCTGTCCAATCAATCAATCAATCAATCAGTCAGTCATGTAAAAAAAGGTGTGGGTAGTGATTTGCTCATGGATCTTCTGCCATTACAGCCCAGTGCTTTGCTGGGCTTCCACGTCTTGTTTGGCCCATGTTTACACGGCAGTGTTTGTTGGGCTTTCACAGTGCACTGATGTAACCCATTACAGACACAGGAAGCTTCCTGACCTAATTAGCTGATGTAAAAACGTGCTCAGGCTTGGTTATAATTGATGCTCTCTGCTCTGCCATATCTTGTTTTTTTTTTTTTTTTGCTAAGAATTTCAATATTTAGTTAAATTGCACTTTTTGCTAGGATAATATTTACACTTTGCACATGGCAGTAAACATGAATGAAACATTTTTAATAAGGCATTATCATCTCAGACACGTTTCACGTTAGTTACTGTTCTCCCTGTAGGGTTGTTATAGAGTGTGTGTGTGTATGTGTGTGTGTGTGTGTGTGTGTGTGTGTGTGTGTGTGTGTGTGTGTGTGTACCCACGTGACAGCCGGAGGAGCTCACCAATGCCCTGGAGATCAGTAACATCGTCTTCACCAGTTTGTTCGCCCTGGAGATGCTGCTGAAGTTGCTGGTCTACGGCCCGTTCGGCTACATCAAGAACCCCTACAACATCTTTGATGGCATCATCGTGGTAATCAGGTATTGGGTTGGCCACGGTCCCGTGAGAGTTTGGAAGCATGCTGCAGGTGTCAGAGGGGATGTGATCTTGTTTTGTTTTTCCTGTGTTCATCAGCGTTGTTTGAATGCACTTTGGCAGTTACTTCAGATCAGTGGCACTGTGACAAATTGCAGCCATTACTGTGTAATGTGACATCTGGTAGCTGTTCTGTGGGATGAGTGTCAGCTGTCAGGATGGCAATTCAGTGTCATATTTGTTTGCTTATGTCACAGTAGAAGTTGCTTCCTATATGCAAAGGCATGTGAAATCTCAGATTTTGAGTTGTTACTGTTTAAATACCTTACAAGATCATGATCAAGTAGTATATACATAAACTTTACATGCTGTGTTTGTGTGTGCATATGTTTGTGCGCGCGCGCGTGTGTGTGTGTGTGTGCGTGCGTGTGTGCGTGCATGCGTGGGGGTGTGTGTGTGTGTGTGTGTGAGTGTGTGTGTGTGTGTGTATGTGTGTGCATGCGTGCGTGCGTGTGTGTGTGTGTGTGTGTGTGTGTGTGTGTGTGTGTGTGTGTGTGTGTGTGTGTGTGTGTGTGTGTGCGTGCGTATGTCCAGTGTTTGGGAGATCGTCGGTCAGCAGGGTGGGGGTCTATCCGTGCTGAGGACCTTTCGGCTCATGCGTGTGCTGAAGCTGGTACGCTTCATGCCAGCTCTGCAGAGGCAGTTGGTGGTGCTGATGAAAACCATGGACAACGTGGCCACCTTCTGCATGCTGCTCATGCTGTTCATCTTCATCTTCAGGTCAGAAAGAACCAGCAGCGAGCTCGTTTGTGTAACTCCGCTAGAAAACTCCAGGCTTGACCAGCCTGAGAGTCTGGCAGTAATGAGCCAGTCCACACCACACCCCAGACTCTGATCACGGCATGATTCTGGACCAGGTTCATGTTGGTAACAAGCTGAAATCCTTCACTGTGTTTGAAACAGTATTCTGGGCATGCACCTGTTTGGTTGTAAGTTTGGCTCTGAGAGAGATGGTGACACCATGCCTGACCGCAAGAATTTCGACTCTTTGCTTTGGGCCATTGTCACAGTGTTTCAGGTGAGTTTCCACATGCGCCACCAACTGCAACTTTAATATAGTTTTGTTGCACAAACCAAAGTTTGTTTCCTGGTCATGTGCTTAACAGTGGCGTAACACTTTGGAACCCTCTGACCCATTACTAGATCCTCACCCAGGAGGACTGGAATAAAGTGCTGTATAACGGCATGGCCTCCACCTCTCCTGTGGCCGCCCTCTACTTCATTGCCCTTATGACCTTTGGGAACTACGTCCTGTTCAACTTGCTGGTGGCTATCTTAGTGGAGGGCTTCCAGACGGAGGTAGGGCGAGCCACTGCACCAAAGCCCCATGTGACCCCCCACCACCTTCCCTCTTCTGTTGATCACTTTGGTGTTGTCTCTCTGCCCTTTCTTACCCTTGCTGCCTTTCTCTTTCTTTCCATTCCTGTCCGACAGATCACACGCCAAGGCACCCCCCCCCCACCTCCCCCCAGCTATTCTCACTCTCCCTCCTCATCACCACCTCTCTCCCTCTCGTCTAACGGCCTTCGTTTCCCAGCAGGCCGTATCTGGTCCCGCGTGCTGTGTCGAGCGCGGGGGTGCTGTGTCAGGGCCGCGTGGTCCCTTCCGTCCTCGTCCCAGCTCCATGTCCCACTCACCCTCCAGCGCTTTGTCTCGCCTCATTCCCTCAGTTCCCCTTTCTATTTTTTTCCCCGTGCTCTTGTGCAACAACTTATCACCCAACACATAGCCACCGTTCCCCTGTGACAGGTAGACAGATGCAAAGAAAACAGGGTGAGAGGAAGGATAACCCTCGGATAAATCGCAGGTTTATGAGCGCTGTATCTATGGATCTCTTTGGGTGGAGGAGATTGCCTTTGAAAAGACATGCAGAGTAGCTTCTGCACTCTTTTAATTGAACGCCATCTCTCTCGCCGCAAGCTGTAAAAACACACAAGCTTTGATCTGCTCTCTTTGGAGAGGCAGTAATAAAGGGCACATTTTTAACATTTACCATTATGGTGGAAATGGAACTGCATGGAGCAAAAGTCTGTCAAGTCATTTTTCAGCCATTCTCAAGAGCACTTCTCGAAATATTCTGGTGGTATGAATTACTAAAGCCACGTGCACATGCAGGGATTCTTGGCTACAGAGAAAGTTATTCATCACGAACCAGACATTGATCACATTTCTGAAATTACTGCTGCTAACCACTTTAACATATGCTGTTCACATTATACTATTTGAGCCCAAGAACGTTAATCTAGTCAACCCCTTTTCCTAAGAGAGGCCTCTTACTGACCCCTTCATCACAGACCATATCAGATTCTGCAGATAACAAAAATCCGACTGGCGGATACTTCATTAATTCCTAGGACAATTAGCAAATGCAGAAATGTTTTGCTGAGGCAAAATGGGTAAGAAAGCCAGTTATAACATGAACCATTTGTTATTTTCCAATCTAATGACTGTGACATTGAACTTCCTTGCGCAAACAAAGTTAAATGCCCAGATAAATAAGGCAGCTAGTACGTTTGGGGAAAGCTATGTAGTGGCCGTAGCTGAAACCGTCTCCACTTTAGAAGGTGAACTTGTTTCAAATCTTTTCACATGCTTGTTTGCCAGATCAAAATAGCTTTCACATTGCATAATAGCAGTTAAAAGGAAATTATGTTAGCTACTCCAAAGCCTTCAAACATAAATGGTCTATTGTAAATAACAAGAGATAGCCCTCAATTTGCCGGCCAGCGTTTTTCTTGGCCTATCTAAATATGTAAATTCAGAAGTGCGTAGGTTCCGTGGCTCTTGAGCCAGTGGACTTTGAGCATTAGCTTCACATGTAGCCCGCTCTTTCCCCTAAGTACATCCTAAAGCTGTTTGCTTAATTTTTAACCCACATCCTTTTCCTTCAGACACAGAGTTTATTTTTAGTTGGCCGAACTTTACTGTGCGTCAGGGTTGCCAGGGAAACTATCAGATGAATGAGGTATGTTAAGCAGAGAGATGGCGGGCCTGGATGAACGCCTTAGCAGCAGTATAGTGCAAATACCTGCACACAGTCACATCACTGTGAATAGCTGGACTCACTCACACCAGCCTGTAATATACATTTGCTGACTCTTTCAATGATTGAGTGCAAGTGGTTTATTAACTGTAATTGCTTAAAAATCCAAGGGTTTCCTTGGATCAGGGTCAGCTGCTTCTCCAGTGTGTACAAATCTTTTGTTGTTGTGCTTTCTTAAAGTAGGTGCCAAGCTATTTATAACTCCAAAGATAATGTTCACTGAACATAATTTGACAGTTCACCCTCATCGAGATCTTTTGCTACTGCAATCAAGTTCAGTGGCTCTATTAAACAGATTTGCTACATGAAATGTTCAATATGCATTAACTTCAAAGTACTCTAGAGGCACTTCCTTTTTTAATGTATAGAAGCTGTAACTTAATGTTCCGATCACCACCCCACCTCCACCCAAACACATTAACATCTACAACCCTCCAAAGTGTTACACGAGAAAAGAGCATGATCCAGATTATATTGCTGAATCCATGTGTGAATTTCTTTGTTCAAAATCTTTCTCAGCATCTCTGTTCTCTTCTGCCATTAACTTTTGCCTTTGTGGTAACAACCTAACACATCTCTACTTTAGGAACTGTCCAAGAGGGAAGACTTGCATGGCCAGCTAAGCTGTATTCAGCTGCCAATAGACTCAGGGGTATGTAGCACTTCGCATGATGTAACCCAGTGAGACTAACCAGGAGGACCCCAGCATTTGTGGACATTGTCACTGTGGTTGTTTGCGTAGAAGCAGAATTGACATAAAGTCCCTCTTCAGGTTCACTTGCTCAAGGCCAGCAGGCCAAACACAATGCTAACACAGCATCTTTATTTCATCTGGCTCAGAAGACATGTTTGGGATTAAAACACCACAGTGAAAGCAGGCAAAGCCAGCCAGACTACTGAACAAAAGCAAATAAAAAAAAATGGGAAGTCGCTTTTAAACTGACTTCAAATCACTCTGCCTAAGATGGTTTGAAGTGCTATCCCACACGCCAGAGCGGTTTGCCCTCATTACTTTCTATTCTGTTTGCTATCGTAGCTTTTCACTGTACAGTGACATTGGTGAGACTAAAACGTTTTATTACTTCTTTTTCCATTTGAATAATCGGACAGTGAGATTGGAGTCTGAGTGATTGTGAGAGCAGACCAGTGAGCAGTTCCTGACCCTGTGGAGGAGACTCAGTCTGTTTTTGGGGACATCACGTTTATGTTTCTCCATCTGTGCAGCTGTGCTAGGTGGGGGAGGTGGGGAGGAGTGACAAGCCCTGGATGCCACGTCTTTTCAATCTGCCCTGCTAACTTCCATTGATCAGCCCAGAGAACTGAAGACCCTCCCTAAAATATCATCTCTCTCTCACAGAAACTATTATCACAGTTCATCTGAGGACTTGCCTGGCAACAGCCAATCGCAACTACTTTTTTTTTTTTTTTTACTTGAAACTGTAGAGTACCTAAGAGTAGAAAGGTCAGTGAAAACTCCAGCAGCCAGTGAACCTCTGAGGCTATTATCTTAGTCCACCTGGTCTCTGCTCAGAAAGGCCATCTGGGAATACGGAGTCAGATAGCCAGGGCTGGATGCTGGCAGTCTGAGCTGGCTCCGGTGCCCAGCACTGAACTCATTATAACCACAAATGGCAATGATGCTAAGCTAAAGGCCAACAGAAAAGCAAAGACCAATAGGAGGTGGCGATGGCCTGAAGCTGGTAATGGAGTCCCGTGTCACTCTGCCGAGTTCAGCCTATCACAGCTGTGCTTATGTTGTTGTACTGTGGGTGGGGCAAGAATCCCTCTCCTGTCTTATAAATCTCACTTTCAGAGCCTTAACATTTCAAAGTTTCTTTGTTGTTGTTGTTTTCTTAGATTTGCTGTTGTGTTCTCCCGTAATGACAAATCCTGTTTACTTTGATTAGCTATGATGTGAAATTACTGTTTTATTGTGGTGTGTCTAGCAGTTCAATGATCCCACTAGTTTCAGACATGCAATTCTAATATATCTATAATCTATTCCCACATTTAACAGTTGTATTCACAGAAATAATTGACTGAAAACAGGACTAGACTGTTTTGAATGAATGAACTAATGGGAGACATTGTTGTTAGCTGGAAAGGTTTGTCAGAATAGTTCCCACTATCTTTCTCTCTCCTGATCTTATACATGATGGAACAGTAGAAAACCACATTTACGGTGGACCGCAAAATACTTGGTTTGGGTAAAGGGCAGAGGTCGTGTGTGGCCGCAGGTCCCATTCATCAGGAAGCCGCATGCTCAGGCTAGATTTCTATGCTTGCTATTGGCAGGCATCGCTCAGATGGACAGAACCACTGAAAATCATTTTCATCTTTAAAATGATGAAATGATAGAATGTTTCCTTGCATGCAGATATAGAGATGCAAATTATCTGACCATAGTAGAGAGAAAGAGCGAGAGAGAGAGAGAGAGAATTTAAGATTCTCAATCAGTATTGCTATTCGGACAAACCAGCCAGGGTTGAAATGTTGCGCTAGACCACACTGAAACACTGGGTTTCTCCAAACTAGAGATGGGAGGGAGGGTGACACAGGCAAAACATAGCGCTAAAGCCCCTTGATAAAAATAGCTGTGTTTATTTCTACAGCCTGATTACTGGATGTGCCGCCTGTTCTGGTCCTTCTACCCTAGCGGACTGGGGGGGGGGGGGGGGGGGGGGGGGGGCACAGATATACTCCACACCATGTGGATTCACCCTTCCACAAACAAAGCAGATGGTCTGATCATGAGATCATCCTCTCAGAAATACATGTGAATAATACATTTGACAAATATTTAGACCTTAGATAAGCAAACGGCTAATATGTCGATTGCGGTGGTTTCAGAGTGGTACTGCAGGATGAGACTGCCCATGCATGCACTGTATTGGTAGTGGCCTAACCCCCAGACCTTGATGACTCTTCCATGGATACCAGTCACCCTCTGGCTTCTGACTGTGAGGGCTGCTCGGAGGGGGTGGGGGGTGGGGCAGGGGTGTGGACACCCCTACTTCAACCTGCCCATCTCTGCCTTTAATCCCCCACCACCCTGACCTCAGTCACTGCCTCTCTCCTGCCCCCTACTGACCACTGCTCTTTTTGTCCCTGCATGTGATGAAGGGAGACGCCTCTAAGTCCGACTCAGACGCAGAGTCCTATGCCCGAAGTGTTGATGATGTGCGTGGAAGCAAAAAAGATGTGTCAGCCTCTTCTGGTGAGATCATGAGGCCATAAATGAATTTCCCTTCATAAAATATTAAAGCACCAATGAGCTGGGAGGCATCTGTAACATTTATGCCCTGTGGCATTGTGTTATCGTGACAGTTGCTATGCAAAATGCATACCTAACCCTACTCAGCAAGTGTAGAAATATGTAAGAGTTAAGGAAATGATGAACATTAATATTAGGAAAAGTCTAAAGTGTATTTTAGCCATCTGTCGTGTTTTAGAGGACGTCGACGTGTTTTAGCTTGACTGCTTGCCTCTTGCTGTCTTCCCGACTGCAGTAGCACCCATCAATGGCCATGTGGATCTGAAGGCCAACCTGACTCCTCCTCTCATCACCCACACGGCCGCCACCCCGATGCCCGTGCCCAAGATCTCAGGAGGAGACCAGTCCCGCAGGGGCAGCAGCGTCTCTGTGGACCCCAGCTGCCAGGAGAAATCTCCGGTCGGTGTGGTAGGACCTCGGCACATCTCTAATCATTCCTGTCTTTAACCATTGACAACGTGGTGACTGTATTGACCGTGCGACCGCCTCCCTCTCCCTCCGCAGTCCAGCGCACGCAGCTCGCCACACGCACCCTGGAGCTCCGGCAGCAGCTGGACGAGCCGGCGCTCCAGCTGGGCCAGCGTGGGCCGTGCGCCCAGCCTCAAACGGCAGAAGCAGCAGTCGGGCGAGCGGCGCTCCCTGCTCTCCGGCGACGCCCATTCCAGCTCCGACGAGGAGTGTGGCGGTGGGGGCGGCGGCTTCCGAGAGGGCGCGTCGGAGGGCGACGACGCCTCGCTCTCCCGAACTGACTCGTTCGGTCAGAGGCCCCGGCACAGACGCATGGAGTCGCTGGAGACGCGCGGCTCCTTCGAGCTGCCGGCCGACACACTGCAGGTGCCCTACCTGCACCGCTCGGCTAGCGTGCACAGCACCCGGCCTCCCGGGCTGCTCAGCAACGGCAAGGGGACGCCTACAGGGGGCGCCACTCGCCTCTCGCTGGACGAGCACCCGAGCGAGGATGACAACGCAGATGACGAGGGGAACCTGGTGAGAACGGCCCCTCTGGCTGCCGCTGCTGTATACTGACGTGCTGGAATAGGAGTTTCCCGTCTTCTCATCGCCTTGTCGCTCACTGCAGAGTCGTCGCGCGCGCCTCTACCGCTGGTTTGAGCGGAAACAGCCCGAATGGTGCCGACAGAGGAGCAGCTGGGCGCTCTACCTCTTCCCCCCCGAGAGCAGGTGAGGCCTTCCCACAATCCTCTAGCTCATGCCATCCCGTCAAGCCCGCCCCTGCTCAGAACGACCCTTTAGTGGACCGTGGCCCTGGTACTGTGGCCCTGATACCGTGGCTTTCCATGGTACGTTCCTCCTCGGCTTAAAGCTCCGATCCCCTCCCTGTCTACCGCTGTGGAGCCACTGTGTGTGCGCTAGAGCGGACGTGTCCGTGGAGGTCAGCCAACGCACTCTGACCTCGTGCTGTGATTTGTGGTCCAGTATGACTACTGTTCCATCTCGAGAGAAGCCAGCTGAGAGGAGGTTACCTTCTGTCGCCCAGTACATGAAGTCAGAAAGACAATGAAGTCCTGGGTATTATTTATTCATCTAATGCTACTGCAGTTCTTGTAGCTACAGTGTGTAGGTAATGCTTATGATGGATAGCCCCAACACACACATAGGAGAGAGTGTACGATGGGTACGATTTACCCTTCTTCCTCACATTGACCTGTAGCTATATGAGACAGGAATAAAATATATATATATATGTGTCACACATATAACACAAGTTCAGGATGTGTTGCATTGATCGAAACCTATCAAATAAAACCTAGAAAATAAAATAAAGGTGTACTTGTGGCTCAACTTGCCCCATGTGATCCAAGAGGAAATAACTACTAAGTACTGTATTAACCAGATTTTAATTCCAAATTATTAATAATAATGAAATGCCTCATTCTGCTGATTTTATTGTTCATAAAAAAATTAAATAATTTGTCTACTTTTCCTGAAGATGGTTTGTTAAGACAGTCGGATTCAGAGATAGACATGGCAGAAATAAACATTTAAAAAAAGGTGTGACTGAAACTTTTACACTTTTACTCTTTTGAGAAAGTTTTTCAGTTTCAGTGTGAGGAATAATAGTAAATATCTTAGCCTAATTCTTTCATAAGAAATAGCCCAACGTGATTATGACAGCAATCAATCATAGAAAATAAGAGGTATTCAACATCCCATGGCTGTGGGTTGCAGGGAAAATAAAGTGTTGTTCCCCAGGAATGTGGTGATATGTGTTTTCCTTCTGTTATTACAAGTATAATGTCATTGTCAGGGTGCAGCACTAAATTAAACACCAAATCATTGGCTGAACATCACATAATCATGGATGGGCACGAAGATGCACAGGTTGACACAAAGACCCCCCTCTCCACTACATGCTATTAGGCCGGCTCTGTTGTTATCAGCACTGCTGTCAGACCACTCACACTTCCTTCTAAATGCTTGAATCCGTCATGTCTTACAGGTTTCGTGTGAGCTGCAATAAGATTATCACCCACAAAATGTTTGATCATATCGTCCTTGTCATCATCTTCCTCAACTGTATCACCATTGCTATGGAGAGGCCCGACATTGAATCAAAAAGTGCAGTGAGTCCTTATGCGCACACACACACACACACACACACACACACACACACCTTTTAGATACATGCATTCTGAAGGACAGTGTTGAGGAGTGTGGGCACCAGGCTCATTAGTTCAGCTTGTATCTGTCAATGCCAATGCTCTGTCAATGTAGTGGTAATTGACTTAATTATCTGCAAGGCCAACTCTGGCTGATTAGTTAGAAAGCTTGACAGACAACAGCCCAAACCAAAAGCTAAGAGATGAAGTCTCTCTCTCTCTCTCTCTCTCTCTCTCTCTCCCTTTCTCTCTCTTTCTCTCTCTCTCACTCTCTCTCACTCTCTCGCTCTCTCTCACTTTCTCACTCTCTCTTTCACTTTCATTTTCTCTCTTTCTCTCACACACACAAGAACATGATGGAACACGCACACAGATTAAAATGCTTATGCCTATTTTTTAAACACTAAAGTTTCAGGAGGTGTTTTTTGCAGGCAAGCCATGCCTCACAAACCAAAGCTAGTGTTTGCTGTGTTCCACTATACTGAAAATGACACATTTTGAACAGAATGATTTAGCTGAACTTCATAGGCACGATGTATGCAAAGATTAATTCCTTTATTCTCAGCTTCCAAAGGAGGGATCAGCTTGGCTTAAAAGATTTGCTTCTCATTATCGGTTCAGTCTGTGTACTGTTTGTGACCGCTTCCTGATCTCTGGGTTGACACATGGGGCAGCAGAATGAAAGAGATGGGAGCAAAGGTCAGGGGTCATGGAGGCCGTCGGCCGGAAGCGCTTCAGAGAGATTACATTAGCATGAGGTGACGTCTCCGTCATCACACTGTCAAGATGTCAAAAAACAGATGACAAAATATTTATAACTCTGTTGAGGATGATGTTGATTTGAGACATCCCTTTCACCCTTTGTTTGATAGATATGTGCAGCTTTTTCGTGAAGAGACTGTTTTAAGCATTTTCCAATTCCTTTATGTCTGGAGCTCCCCTTTGCTGTGGATGAAAGCTCTGTCGCTGGGCCAGACTTTGGCACAGCGTTTGCATACCATGTCCCGGCTGACAGGCAGCCTGACAGACTCTGAGATGGCAGCGCCGCTACTCTTATGATCTGTTCACTCTCCCGTTATTTTCTCGTGCTTCTAGCCGGGGAGAATCCCAGCTCATGACTCAGATCAGGGTATTATTTGCACAGGGAGCACACAAAGTGCATAAAATTAAATATGCATGACTATATGATGATCACAAATTCAAATGTGCAGATGTAAAATATATACTATAAAAATTTGTAGAGTTTGTACTGAGTTGTCCAAAACAGCACACTGGTTTAGAAGGCCCTAAAGCTACTGTTTAACTGAAAGTCTTTCCTAAAGCTCATTCAGCATGAAATGAGCATTATGATTAAGTGCTTTATATCTTCAGATAAATTCAGTGGTCAGTGGAATTACAGCTGTGGGCAAATCTAGTGCTCAAATTTAATACTACATATTCCTAAATGCCAGAGGAGATGCAATTCAACTAGTAATTTCAGCAACAAGTGCTAGAAACTGTGAAGCAGGCAGTGTTGTCTGTGCTGGGAGGGACGGCCCTCTGAGTGGAGCCCAGCGAGTCCCAAGGAGTGAAACACGCGGCTAAACCTTTTCAAGACAATTCAGGGTAGATGTCACAGCATTCGCATAAATGTGGCTACTAGAGTTAAGCATTTACAGAACGATTAAATATGCAATCTTTATTTCCAAATGTCAGGTAGAAAGTAATGTTTGTGTCAGTGGAAAACATTACTAGCCCACATTGTTTGACTAGTTCAAGAAGAATTTGTGAAACAAATGTCAAGCCCTCAGACATCTGTAATGTTTAGAGGCTTTATAATACCACAGTGAAGTGAAAGATTGATGACAACACAGGCGCCATTAAAACACTGTAAGAATGACCCCATCGCACAGTCTGAGAAAGGGACTTAAGGGAAAAAAACAAAGAGTTGTTTCAGATTGCCACTTGTGGCTTTTCCTGAGGTACGCAAAGAGAATGTGTGGGCCATGGCAGGAGCTTTCTCACACTGACACAGGCATGTTTGGTGCTTTGAGTGGCGCTAGCAGGTAGCTGTTGGAGCTGTTGGAGATGTTGGAGCTGTAGGGAGCGGTGTCCCTCTCATGCAGAGGGACTCCGGCCGTGGTGCTGCTCCTGGTGGAGCTGAAGGCCCATGTCTGCCTCGCTCATTCACTCATATATTAAGATATGTGGGTGCAGGATTTGGACAAAAGGGGTAAATAAGTTTGAAGATTATGGATTGGTTCTTGTGTACATTAGCATTTCTTTTCCCTGTGTGTGTCCTGAAGGTGCTGCTACAGGAAACCCCCTCACGTGTCCTCATTGTGTTCAGAGACACTGTGGTGACTGGGAGTCATGTTCTCCACATCTTTGTGTTCATCAGGTGTAATCTGTGTAATCCGGTTTTCACCTCCTGTCCCCTGGAGATTCAGGGCTTCTTCAACTCCCCCTAAAAGCATCATCTATCAGGCCCGGAACATCTCAGATCTGCTAGGGTCTTGTATCTCCATGTACGCGTGCGTGTGTGTGTATGCGGAGGTGTGTGTACACATGCATGTGTTTGAATATGTGCACATTTTACATAAATCGCATGTTGTTGACTTATGCAGCAAGTATTCTGTATTGGAGTTATTTGGGTTTAATTTTGCTCAATTTTGATATTGTCATTAGCTACAATAATCAGTGTAAATGCTGGTGTCATCTGCACTTTGACTCTTTGAAACCGACATGACAAAACATGGATAAACGTTAAACCTTAGAGAGAAGGAGAGAGATGCTGTATATGCTTCTGTCACTGTTTCTGCTTTCTTTCCTGTTTCTCCATCCTGTCATTGTCTCTCTACCTTCTATCCCCACTCTTTGAATTTTAAGAACTTTTTAACTTTAATGTAATGCATTGCTTCGTGTTCTTATGCCAGTCACATCTGCATGACAAATCCTCTTTATAGTAACGGTACTCACTGCTACGGCACAGACGTGTAGCATTAATACTTCATGTGAAACATTTTTTTCATTTAGATATTAACAAAGGCCTTCAGAGCCAGCACCTGGGCCCCATGTCAAGGCCAGGTGTGGTTCAGCCCGCAAGCATCTCCAGAACCCGAGCTAATGAGAAACAAAGGAAGATGAGACCGAGGGGTGTTGAATCAGCCTTGAAGAAGTGCCTGCCTCTCTCTGTAGATGTAGCAGTGTGTTTGCCTGTGGGGCTGGTGGGGTTCCACACACACTGGAGATTCCAACAGTATGCCTTGTTGGCATGCTTTGTTTCATTCATGAATTTGCACATATGCATGTCCACACACACACACACTCACTGACGTATATACTCGCACATACACACACACTTGCACACGGTACACACGAGTGATGAATGAAAACATCCTCCCAGCAGAGTGAAATAGCGAGAACATCGTCCTGTTTTCAGAAACAGTTCCAAGCATAGCGATGATGTCAGCGTGAGCCCCTCCGATTGGTGGGGAGGGGGGGCGGGGGGGCTGAAAGCGTGCTGCCACAGCCCACTGGGACGTCTATGAGTGGGGGGTCATGGGAATCACAGTCCCAAGTCACTGTGGCTCACACAAAGAAGGAAGGATCTAAACAAGCGGGCGCAGATTACATTCACATTCCAGCTGAGCTGCTTGTTTTCTTTCCATGGTTCTTGTTTAAGGTACTGCTGGAGTGATTTCTCATCCCTGTGCATGTTGTGTCCTTTGCTCTGGCCTTTCCATCCTGAGCCAAGATTATGGCACCATGATGACCTTTTAAGCACACCGGGCCCTGTCGGAGGTGGTCGCCCCCCCCAGCCCAAACCTCTTCCTCATTGTCTTCTTGCCCCCTCCTTATTTACATAGAACCCTTCACACAGTCTGGACAGCAACCATGTGCATTTGCGGCTCCATCCCAGCACTCAGAGCCATTACCGTTAGCCTCTGACATTTGTTGATGCTAAGTGAATCTCTGCAGGCTGAGGAATGCCAGCATCTGGCTATCAGCTAGCAATCCTGCCATGGACGTCCATCCGGCCCAGTTTCCTGGTATGCGCTTCTCAGCAGGACTGGAGATGCAGAGATCTGGGAGAGTCTCCCATGTTGGCAGAGCCCTCTTAGCAGCGGAGGCCGAGATGAGCTTCGCTGCAGAGTGGTGATTAGGACGGAGGGACCGGTCCACTGATGGGCTGGCGGTGTTGATGGGCTGCCCTGTCACCGAGGGAACGTGAGGCACACTGTGCTGGCGCAGGTCAGAGCAGAGAGGTGGAATCCCACAGCACCTGGAGCGTGGGATGGCTGTGTGGCAGAAGGAGGGGGGGGCAGAGAGGGAGGGAGTGAGAGAGAGGAAAAGGGACAGAGAGAGAGAGAAAGCAAGGCAGAGAGATTTCTGGTTAGGAGCAGAGTGACTCTGTGGCCCTGGTGTGATATGGTGCTGCTGTGGATAACAGAGGATTTGGGCTAAATTGTCCTGTTATGCTGCCTTACCCGTTTATTCCAGTTAAGTACGCCATATCATGACTGCTTCTCATTTTACTGCCTGCCTGATTAATGTTACACTCGGTTTAACAAACTCTAAAAACGGAGCCAAGTAGTATCTCACTGTTGTGAAGGAAACCTACAGTCATCATTACTCACTGAGGTATGTAGCAGTACCTACTGAGACTGATAAGATGTGTCTTGTGTACTGAGCAGCCGTGTGTGTGTGTGTGTGTGTGTGTGTGTGTGTGTGTGTGTGTGTGTGTGTGTGTGTGTGTGTGTGTGTGTGTGTGTGTGTGTGTGTGTGAGGGAGAGAGAGAGAGAGAGAGAGAGAGAGTGATGTTAATGCTTGTGGAATACTCTATGCGTGGGAAGAGTCACAGATCCATACATGACTTCACAGGAGGCACCTCTAATGTGCTATGTGACACCCATGCGCGTGCACACGCGCGCACACCCCCTATACAACAAACACTCCTCTCTGCACACACACAAACACACTCCTCTCTGATCCTACACTGACTCAGCCGTCATGTTCCCTCTTCATCTGGCTTTCTCCCCAGGAGCGGATCTTTCTGACGCTGTCCAACTACATCTTCACTGCCATCTTTGTGACCGAAATGACAATCAAGGTGGGTGGCATTTACCTCTGTGTGAAGTGGTTGGTCTCTCTGAGCAGTGGTGACAGAACTCAACCTCTTCCCAAAACTCAAGTCCAACATGGGCCAGCTTTATTTCCATATGACTTTTTAAAAGTGCTCAACGTGTCTCTGTTTTAGATCACAAGGATTAAAGTAGACTGGTCAAAAATCTTTTTCTGCAGCATAGTGAGTGGGCTCAGGACCTGCCAGTCTCTTTCACTGGTATTCAGTCCCTTCCTAGGACATGTGCAGAGACTGCAACAAAGACTCTGACAGCTTTACCTTACCTCACATGGCTGAATTAAAAAAAATGTGCATGTGTGGTGTCTTACACGGGCTTAAGATAAGGAGGTGTCTGAATTAGTTAAGGCAAGCCCAAAAGCTATCCCTTCAGCCCTCGTCTCCGCACTATACAGGAAGAATCGTCTGCCCGATATTCAAATGACCGGCATTAAAATGGGGGAGCGTGCTGGGGTCTCTCAAGAGAAGACAGCAAAGTTCACAGGTGTCACTCATGGAGGTGTAGGGTTTCTATTCCAAAGCCCCGTTATATGCCAGGTCACACCCACTCAGGAGATTTCCAATGAAAATCATGCCAGAGAATAATCATACTCACTGGAGGTTAATTAACGCTTCCTGACAAAAAAAAAAGTTTTCCAGGGCAGACAAAGATGAGAGGAGTTCCATCGCTCGTGGCCTTCAGTGTGCGACATGCTATGGTGCGTTTGCATACAGCATCATTAGGGAACATTGCATTGCTTCTTGGGACTTTTTTTCCTGACCTGTTTACCAGCACTTTTGCAAGCTCCTCTTGGAGGACTGTGATGCCACACCTCCACACCTCTACACCACCACACCTCCACACCTCCATACCTCCACACCTCCACACCTCCATACCTCCACACCACCACATCTCCACACCACCACACCGCCACACCTCCATACCTCCACACCTCCACACCGCCACATCTCCACACCACCACACCTCCACATATCCACACCTCCACACCACCACACTCCCACACCTCCACACCACCACACTCCCACACCTCCACACCACCACACCACCACACCTCCACACATCCACACCTCCACACATCCACACCACCACACCGCCACACCACCACACCCCCACACCCCCACACCGCCACACCTCCACACCTCCATACCACCACACCTCATTTGGAAGGAATGATGTGTTTGTTCTGCTGTGTGTTGAATGTTTGTGTTTGTGTGATGAAGGTGGTGGCCCTGGGATGGTGTCTCGGGGAGAAGTCCTACCTGAAGAGCAGCTGGAATGTTTTGGATGGAATGCTGGTGATGATCTCTGTCATCGACATCCTGGTGTCCATGATCTCCAACAATGGCACAAAGATCCTAGGCATGCTGCGCGTGCTTAGACTGTTACGAACTCTACGACCCCTTCGGTGAGCACCCCACATCCCACTCATTAACCCCACTCACTAGCCCCACTCACTAACCCCACTCACTAGTCCCACTCACTAACCCCACTCACTAGCCCCACTCACTAGCCCCACTCACTAACCCCACTCACTAACCCCACTCACTAGGCCCACTCACTAACCCCACTCACTAGCCCCACTCACTAGGCCCACTCACTAACCCCACTCACTAACCCCACTCACTAGCCCCACTCACTAACCCCACTCACTAGGCCCACTCACTAACCCCACTCACTTGCCCCACTCACTAGCCCCACTCACTAACCCCACTCACTAGGCCCACTCACTAACCCCACTCACTAACCCCACTCACTAGCCCCACTCACTAACCCCACTCACTAACCCCACTCACTAGCCCCACTCACTAGCCCCACTCACTAACCCCACTCACTAGGCCCACTCACTAACCCCACTCACTAGCCCCACTCACTAGCCCCACTCACTAACCCCACTCACTAGGCCCACTCACTAACCCCACTCACTAACCCCACTCACTAGCCCCACTCACTAGCCCCACTCACTAGCCCCACTCACTAACCCCACTCACTAGCCCCACTCACTAACCCCACTCACTAACCCCACTCACTAACCCCACTCACTAACTCCACTCACTGTCTTCACATCCCACTCACTAACCCCACTCACTAACCCCACTCATTAGCCCCATTCACTAGCCCCACTCACTAACCCCACTCACTAGCCCCACTCACTAACCCCACTCACTAACTCCACTCACTGTCTTCACATCCCACTCACTAACCCCACTCACTAACCCCACTCACTAACCCCACTCACTAGCCCCACTCACTAACCCCACTCACTAGCCCCACTCACTAACCCCACTCAATAGCCCCACTCACTAACCCCACTCACTAACTCCACTCACTAACCCCACTCACTAACTCCACTCACTGTCTTCACATCCCACTCACTAACCCCACTCACGGTCTTCACATCCCGTGAACACAAAATTGCCAGTCCACAGTGTTTCTAAGGAGAAGTGTTTCAGCCCTTTCTAAGAGATCTACATGGTGTGCTCTGATGTGCTCTTTTGCAGTGTGTGTGTGTGTGTGCATGCGCGAGTGTGTGTGGGCCTTGTGCCTTTTTTCTCATAAAGAGAAGCTCTTTAAGGTCTTCCTATACTGAAAGATTTATCACATATTCAGCAGGAGCACAAGAATCAAATATTCACTTTTCCTGGCCAATTTGCCTGCATCTATCCCCTATCATTAATTTATCCTTGTTCTTCAATGATCTGGGAATCTTTCATATGGTTCTGCGCCATGCCAAGAGGGCTGCTTGACAAAATTAACTTGGGAGAAGTGCCTATCCACAGCATGTTTTTGTTTGAACAAGTTTAGAACAAATAGTGATTTTTATATCATCACTGTTGATTTCTGGGGGATTAAGTATTTGACTAAGGCAGTTTGCAGATATGCGAAGAAAAAGTCTTTAATTGAAATGCTGTTTGTTTGCGTTCCATATTTATGTGCATTTGTTGCGGTTCAGTTAGTGAAGCTCTGGGATTCTCACGCTTGTAAAATGACATTCCCCGCTTCATCACGGAGGACAGAAATGGATCCGGCTCTTTTTCCACAAAGTTATTGGCTTTACAGAGCAAATCTTTTCTGATAGTGTCCTGAAACTGCTGAGTGAGTCTTCCTGTAGCTTACAGTTGACTACCCCTATGATCCGACCAATCACAGCATTCCACCACGCCTTCATACCCTGATTGAAAGTCACGCTGTCTCTTTCTCCCTTTCTATTTACACTCCTCTCTTGCTGTTTGTCTCACGTATTCACTTACCCTTTAGCAGACACACTATTATTTTAATACGAGATGTGAAAGTGGGGGACAATAATCTTTATAATCCTGATGAAGTACTCGTCATGACCGCACTGCCAGTAGTGAGGACATTGTCCTCTTCCAAAAAGTCAAACATTTTTTTAAGTACAATACCTCGTTTGTGTAGCACCTTGCAGTTGTGTAACGCATTGCCTATATCATAACTTTCAAGCAGTGTGCATGTATGCACTTTTGTGTGTGTGTGTGTGTGTCTGTGTGTGTGTGTGTGTGTGTGTGTGTGTGTGTGTGTTTTCTTTGGGAGGTGGGGGAGGGGGGATTCCTGGCGATCTTTTCTTCAGTGACCAGTTTTTATGTTCATACACTCTGGTGTGGAGTCCAAGCTGAAATCAAAAGAGAGACAAAGAGTTGTAAAATGTCTGCACGCTGCAAGCTCGGCCTCACCAGTGAAGGTGAAGGTTCAGGGCTTGGTAATCTACACCACGTGTGTCAGGCCTGCTTGATGATATACTGTAGGTCCCAGGTAGGCTTAGTTCCTGAGGGTGTGGGGTGGAGATAGGAGGTGTGTATTTGTGTGAGTGCTTGTGTGTGTATGTGTGTGTGTGTGTGTGTGTGTGTGTGTGTGTGTGTGTGTGTGTGTGTGTGTGTGTGTGTGTGTGTGTGTGTGTGTGTGTGTGTGTGTGTTTGTCCACATGCGTCAACTGGAATATTAATGGTGTCATTACAGTAGAACAGCAGGAGGAGTGTATGCACCTTTGTTCTGCAGACAGGATGATGTATCTGATATGTTAAAAACAGCACACCCTCGCCCGCGGTCATCCATCAGCCCTCTGACCTCAAGGGTTAAGCCTTCACACTGGAAGTTAAGCCACACGCTACCGGAGCACCTCAATCAATCTCTACAAGATGCAAAGACGTGTGTGGCAGCGTTCCTCCCCTGGAACACGTGTGAAACACCACTCTGTTACACAGCACTGTTAATACTTCCTCTCACTCGGCCCTGTGTTGGACTCCGTTACACAGTACTGTTAATACTTCCTCTCACTGGGCCCTGTGTTGGACTCCGTTACACAGTACTGTTAATACTTCCTCTCACTGGGCCCTGTGTTGGACTCCGTTACACAGTACTGTTAATACTTCCTCTCACTGGGCCCTGTGTTGGACTCCGTTACACAGTACTGTTAATACTTCCTCTCACTGGGCCCTGTGTTGGACTCCGTTACACA